>NC_137004.1:18115525-18153025 GCF_032717465.1 Coenobita brevimanus | reverse complement strand
AGTGGAGAAGGGAGAAAAAGTGAGCAGATGGAGAGAACACTTTAAGGAATTGTTGAACGTAGAGGATGGAAGTAATGCGAGTATAAGTGGCTGGGGAATGGCTGGGAGAAGGAGGGAGGTGAGAAGACAGGAAGAAATCAGTAGGATTGAAGTTATGGAAGCAATGAAGAAAGTTAAATCGGGGAAAGCCCTAGGAATTGATGGAGTGTGTGGTGAAATGATGAAGCATGGGGGAGAGATAGTAGTAGAATGGATGTGGAATATGTGCAGATTGGCCTGGGAGGAAGGTAGAGTCTCGGAGGATTGGAAGTCAGGTATAATTATTCCCTTGTACAAAGGAAAAGGGGAAAAAGAAGTGTGTGGTAATCATAGGGGCATTTGTCTTCTTAGTATAATAGGAAAAGTGTATGGTAGGATACTTATTGACAGAGTTAGAGAAAGAACAGAGAAATTAGTTGGAGAAGAACAGGGAGGCTTTAGGAAGGGAAGAGGTTGTGTAGATCAGATATTCATTCTTAGATCTTTAGTGGAAAAGTTTCTAGAGAAGGGAAAGAAGTTGTATGCGGCTTTCATGGATTTGGAGAAAGCATATGACAGGGTGGATAGACAAGGATTGTGGAAAGTGTTAAGAATATATGGAGTAGATGGGAAGTTGTTGAATGCTGTGAAGAGTATGTATGATGGTGTGAAGGCTGCAGTGCGTGTGGATGGTGAACTAAGTTAATTTTTCTCTTTGAAAGTTGGTTTGAAACATGGATGTGTCATGTCTCCATGGTTGTTCAATCTGTACATGGATGGGGTAATAAAAGAGGTACAAGGTAGGGTAGTGGATGTTGGAGTGGCCCTGGTGAGAGAGGATAGTGTTTGGAAACTCCCTGTACTGTTGTTTGCAGATGATACTGTGTTGTTGAGTGAAGACAAAGGGGAGCTGCAAGGCTTGGTGGATGAGTTTGGGAGAGTGTGTAAGAAACGGAATCTAAAGGTGAATGTAGGGAAGAGTAAAGTGATGGTCTTTGAGAGAGTTGAAGTCAGTGAATGTACAGCGAGGTTGGATGGTGAGGAATTGGAAAATGTGAGTACGTTTAAGTACTTGGGTAGTGTGATGAGTAAGGATGGAGGTTTGGGGGGTGAAGTGCTTGAAAGGGTACAGCAGGGAAGAAAAGTTGCTGGTTCTTTGAAAGCAGTGATAAGAAACAGGGAAGTGAGCATGGAAGTGCAAAAGTTACTACATGACAGTATTGTGATACCAACTGTAACGCATGGAAGTGAAGCTTGGACGTTGTTGGAAGGACACAAGTCAAGAGTGAGAGCAGTGGAAATGAGTTATTTAAGAGGAGCCTGTGGAGTCACATGGAGAGACAGGCTGACGAAAGAGGATATAAAGGAGCGTTGTGGTGTTGATGTGGATGTGATAGGAAACGTTATGAGGAACACACTGAGGTGGTTTGGCCATGTGGAGAGGATGGAGGGTGAAAGACTGACGAAGAGAGTGTATGTGAGGTAGGTGGAGGGGGGAAGAGGGAGGGGGAGGCCGAGGATGAGATGGAGGGATGGGGTGGAGAGGTATATGAGAGAGGGGGGTGTGAGTTGGGAGCAGGGCAGTGAAATGGCGGGGGACAGGGCGACTTGCAGGCGATTTGTTTGTGGCCACCCCAAACGGGATTGAGGCGTCTGGCAATATATATATATATATATATATATATATATATATATATATATATATATATATATATATATATATTTTTTACGAAACAGAGAAAGATAATGTACACTTTAAGTGAGAATGCTAAAAATCACTACTGTCCCGTAAAGTTCCAGGTTCAAAACAAAAGAGTTAGGTAAAATTACAAGTTAAAGTTTAATGCACAAACTAACAACAAAACATTCAGGACTCATAAGGATAATGTAATGGCAAATAAACAGGTTAAATATATGGTTAACTGCAATAGCCTCTATTAACACGAAATTAGCAAGAGTAAATTTATCTAAGTCAGCCCTGATAAAATGAGATACCAGATAATACTCAGTGAATGCCAGATAAATTATTACAGATACAAACTATTATCAAAAATGACTGACATAAAGATCCCTACATGAATTACAAAAACTTCACTAGGCCTACAAATTAAACTTATGCTATACAGTACAAGAAAAAATGCAATAACAGTTATACTCAAATTACACACAGCTGCTAGATGGTTGGAGATTTCTTGAGCACTCACAATAATAATATCTGTACAGGGGAGGACAGAGATGTGAACAAAGTGAGGAGCAGATCTAAGTGGCCATGATGCAGAGACTGAGCTCATTATATAGGGGCCAGCAGAGCCTGATACAACTTGTAAGCAGGACGCGCAAATGAAGCGATGGGGACAAACGGTCGACAATCCCGCACTGAATAACAGAAAGGACGACTTACTCTACTATAACGGTAGAAGGGGGGGACTGAGGCAGAACACGCTCGTGATCAAACATGCAGCATACTGAGCGTTAAAATTACACAAAGGATGATGAAAGCATAGGCTATGTAACAATATATATATATATATATATATATATATATATATATATATATATATATATATATATATATATATATATATATATACACATATATATGGATGTGATAGGAAGCCTTACGAGAAACACACTGAGGTGGTTTGGACATGTGGAGAGGATGGAGAGAGAAACACTGACGACGAGAATGTATGTGAGTGAGGTGGAGGGGGAGAGAGGGAGGGGGAGGCCAAGGATGAGATGGAGGGATGGAGTGGAGAGGTATATGAGGGAAAGGGGTTTGATCTGGGAGCAGGGCATTGAAATGGCGGGGGAGAGGGTGCAATGGATGCGATTTGTTTGTGGCCACCCCTTGTGGGATTGGGACGTCTGGCGATAGACAGATAGATAGATAGATAGATGGATAATGTGTGTTTGTATATCTATCCATCCATCTATCTATCCATCTATCTATCTATCTATCTATCTATCTATCTATCTATCTATCTATCTATATATATATATATATATATCTATCTATATATATATATATATATATATGCGGTGTGTGTGTGTGTGTGTGTCTGTGTATCATCAGCCATTGCAAGTCCACTGCTGAACAAAAGTTTTTCCTAACTTCCCCCGCGAGTTCCGTGGCTGAGCCAATCACTGCCATGTTTTGCCTGCAAGCTTTTCTGTCTCATCTCTCCACCTCCTGTCTGGCCTTTTTCTGCTACACTTACAATCCCTTGGAGTCCTGTCAGTCAGCTACTTGTTCCATCGCTTATTCCCTGTTCTTGCTATATGACCCGCCCACATCCATTTCTGTTCTTTTATAACTTATATAACGTCTTTGACTGTAGTCTGCTCTCTTAATCAAGTTGATCTTCTTCCATCTCTTAAAGATATTTCCAGTATTTACCTGTCCATTGCTCTTTGAGAACGGATTAAATTATTTTCCATCGATTTTGTCGGTTTCCAGGTCACACAACCGTTCGTCATAGCTGGAATTATACATTCGTTATATAGGCTACTTTTCGTTTCATACATAAAGGCAAGACACTTTTCATGATGTCTCTATGTTTACCGAAAGCTTTCCATCAGATTGTAATGCATCTTTTTAGTTCGCTATCATGGTCTTTCGTTAGTGTTAGTATTTACCCCAAGTAATTGTGCACCTCGACTTCTACAAGAATTTCTTCGCTTATTCTAATGACACTCTTTGGTGTATTTGGATTAAACATTAGTTTACTCAGGTTCATCTTTGGCCCTATTTTGAGAATATCTTTAAGTCATTTAACATTTCTTGTAATGTCTGTACTGTTTCTGAGATTAGGACAGTGTCATCTCTAAATCTTAAATGGTTTTGGTTTTCTCCATCTATCCTTACTCCTTTATTTTCCCAGTCTAGCTTTCTGAAAATACTTTTTTGGCTTGCTGTTAAAAAATTGGTGAAATTGTATCTCCCTAACGCTTTATATATATATATATATATATATATATATATATATATACAGATATATATATATATATATATATATATATATATATACAGAGAGAGAGAGAGAGAGAGTGTATGTATCTATGACCGTTTTCATGAAACTGCGCATACGCAACCTTTGCCAGTGCAATTGCTGGCATTTTGAGTTATTCCGGATTAATGTCTTCCAACGGAGCATTTTTGGCCATTTGTTCCCACGCGACGGCTTCAATGGGTGAAGTATGTTAGAGATGAAATCGATATCTTCTGAGAGGGTGTTTGGCCACATTTTTGGTTAGTGGAAAAACCGCAATGGCTCCGGATCAGAGAACGCCTTCGAGACTGCAGCGGACGAAGTCACCCTCACTCATTAAGCGAGTACTTTCTTCTCACTTTTCCAGCCATTACCGTCTTACTTTTTTTTTTTTTTTTTTAATCACATCATAATCTATTGTCGATCCTTTACCTCGCACAATTTTCTCTCACGCAGTTCTTTGTAATCCCTTCATCCCAAGCAATTTTTATGTTACAATTTTGCCATCAACAGTTATCATAATTTTGGCCATAAGCGATTTTTCAAAAGAGGTGGGTTAGATGGAGTCATCATTTCCTTGTGGCAAATGTATTCCAGGTTGAACGAAATTGCCTGGAAGTAGTAAAATAGCCTATATTATGACGGCATCGTAGTGTAGGGATTAATATCCTTTTTCATCCATCATATTCGAACTCCCATTCTACCCTTTCTTATTCTTAAGCCAGCATAAGTGTTTGTGGTCTTCAGTTCTGTCCGTTATTTCTGCATTCATACTACGTTTAATCTCCTCAGTAGAATTAAATTTGCTCTTCCTATTTACTGACGATTATACTGTACATTTCTGCATGTAAGGTAACTCTTCATTACTTGAATACTCACCTAAACTGAGTAACATCATCTGGCAGCAGCAGGAAAGAAATATATGAGACGTACTGGAGTTGAAGGAGTTAGGAAACCCATAATGCCTCTCTAATTCGCCCTTGGAATGCTAAGATTTTCTTGACCTGAATAATATTTTCATTTTAGTGTGCATGGGAGACCACGCGTGCCAATATATGCTGACAAAGAGTATTCCGTGCTTGAAGCCATGTATGCATATTTGCATGTAAGTTAGAATTTCTCATAGCCAGACAAAACCCGCCAGTGAGAGTAAAGGTAAAAGATGAATATGCATCCATTGCAACGAAAGGATTTTAAATATTGTTCTCTCACTGTTCATTTCCAGTTGCTCTTTACCCCTAGAATCCTGCTAACTGCGGGCAAATTTGTAAAGGTTATTAGACACTTTTTAAACACACGATGTAGACATGGGTTTTATTAACACTTTCACCACCACGGATCCCTCGGAAACTGAATAGAATAATCTAGTCGCAGCAAGAGTAAGCTTAACAGGACGTCATCTGGATTTAAAGGATTAAAGTGGCGCCACAATGGTCTCGTCTTAAGGCAATATTCACCCGCCAACCAACACTTGCCTAGAAAATCGTCTCCCAGTCGCACACGCAAAGGGCATCGGCCTTTGTGCTCAACCATAACAATAACAATAGCTGTACCCTCAACGATAAGGTGTTCTTTTCTTCCAAGAGTTCTCCTGACGTTTTATTTTTAGTAATATATGTTAATGAGAGAGACAGACAGACAGACAGAGACAGAGACAGAGACGGAAACAGACAGACAGACAGAGATGTGATTAACCACTTGTCTTTGATATCCATGAATGGATGAGAGGTAATGCACACATGGTTTTAAAATATCTAGTATGGGTACTGTCATAATGCTGAACAATACGAAACTACCGACGAAGAAAACTGAACAGTGCTTTTCCATCGCGATTCTAATGGTGACCCTGCTTACCTTGTATCCGTGAAATTATTTTAGTTAGTGACTGACGATATTTCTAAGAGTATTTTAGACAGTAACAGTTATTTTATTCGTACTGTTGTTAGTCGTGTTCTCTTTCTATCTTGCTTGTTGTCTTGTATTCTTTTATTCTTGTTTAATTATGTCAGGCACTCCTACCTTTCAGAATTAACCGATTCGGACCAAACCTGGACACAATGACCATCATATGCCCTAGTTGTGTTTGTAAGGTTTTGGTTGCTAAGCAACTATTCTTTGCCTAGCAATTGCCGGAAAACCGCTTTTTCATACTTTTCACATTTTACCCCTGGGGGTAGGGGGGTTTTCAAGAATACTCCCCCAGTATCCCTGCTTGTCGTAAAAGGCGACTAAAAGGGTTGGCGGAGGGTTAGTGCCCCTCCCCAGAAAACAACTAACTAAAAAAACAAACAAGAAGCCTCGGACAAGGACTGACCAAACGTTGACGACCCAGGACCGGACAAAGGACTTGGTAATGTGTACATGGAATGTAAGAGGAGCGAATGATGAGGTGAAAGAGAGAGAGATTGTCCAGGTGCTTGAGGATGCGAAAGTGGATGTATGTGGAATAATTGAAACAAAATGGAGAGGAGAAAGTGTGAAAGAATGGGAGTATGAATGGGGTATATGTGCAGGAGTAGATGAGAATGAGAGGGCAAAGGAAGGAGTGTGTATAGTTGTGAGTAAAAGATGGAAGAAGAGCATAAGACAGTATGGATCGGTTGGGTCAAGGATTGTGTGGGTAAAGTTGAAAGTTGGAATACAAATGTGGGCGATTGTGTGTGTGTATGCGCCAACGCAAGATCGTGCTAGAAGAGTTAGAGAAGAGTTCTGGACAAATGTGGAAGTGTGCATGGAAAAGTTTGGAAGGAATGAGAGAGTGTTTTTGATTGGTGATATGAATGGTAAAGTTGGTAATGTGAAGGTGGATGGAATAGTTGGTGAGTGGGGTGTGCCTGCTGAGATAGATGAGAATGGGAGTGCGTTAGTGGACATTTGTGCTGGGAGGGGGTTGGTGATAGCCAATACCCTCTTCAGGCATAAAATGATCCACAGGTATACATGGCGAGTGATGAGAAGGGTGGGTGGTGAACTGAATGAAAGGAAGGCAATGATTGATTATGTGTGTGTGTGGATGAAAGGATGCGAAGATGTGTAAAGGATGCAAGAGTGTATAGAGGTTGGGGGAGTGGACTTTCTGACCACTACTTGGTGGTGGCCAGAATTAGAATGCAAGTAAGATGGAGGAATAGAAGAAGGGAAAGACGAGAGGAAGGAGTAGTTGCAAGGAGAGTGGAATGGTTACAAGAGGATGAGAAAAAGGCAGAGTATAAGAGAGAAGTGGAGGAACGATTGGGCAAATATGAATTGGAGCAGATGGGAGACGTGGAAGGTGTGTGTAAGATATTTACAGAAGAAATATGTGCAGCATGTGATGTGGTGTGTGGAAGGAAGAGAAGACGGAGGGGGGTGCAAGGAACAGCGTGGTGGATTGAAGAGGTGAAACAGGCTGTGGCACAAAAGAAGAAAGCATACAATGAATGGATGAGAAATAGGGGCGTGGAAGAAGTTGAGAGGCGGAAGAGAGAGTTATATGTGGAAAGGAAGAGAGAGGTGAAAAGATTAGTAAGTGAGAGTAAGAAGAGAGTGGATGAGGAATTTGGAAGGAATTTGAGTGTAAAGTGGAGGGACTGTAAGAAAATGTTCTGGAGAGAAGTGAAAAGAGTAAGACAGGGTGGAAGTGAAGTTAGCAGGGGAGTGAAAGATAAAAATGGTAGATTACTAGTGGAGAAGGGAGAAAAAGTGAGCAGATGGAGAGAACACTTTAAGGAATTGTTGAACGTAGAGGATGGAAGTAATGCGAGTATAAGTGGCTGGGGAATGGCTGGGAGAAGGAGGGAGGTGAGAAGACAGGAAGAAATCAGTAGGATAGAAGTTGTGGAAGCAATGAAGAAAGTTAAATCGGGGAAAGCCCCAGGAATTGATGGAGTGTGTGGTGAAATGCTGAAGCATGGGGGAGAGATAGTAGTAGAATGGATGTGGAAGATGTGCAGATTGGCCTGGGAGGAAGGTAGAGTCCCGGAGGATTGGAAGTCAGGTATAATTATTCCCTTGTACAAAGGAAAAGGGGAAAAAGAAGTGTGTGGTAATCATAGGGGCATTTGTCTTCTTAGTATAATAGGAAAAGTGTATGGTAGGATACTTATAGACAGAGTTAGAGAAAGAACTGAGAAATTAGTTGGAGAAGAACAGGGAGGCTTTAGGAAGGGAAGAGGTTGTGTAGATCAGATATTCATTCTTAGATCTTTAGTGGAAAAGTTTCTAGAGAAAGGAAAGAAGTTGTATGCGGCTATCATGGATTTGGAGAAAGCATATGACAGGGTGGATAGACAAGGATTGTGGAAAGTGTTAAGAATATATGGAGTAGATGGGAAGTTGTTGAATGCTGTGAAGAGTATGTACGATGGTGCGAAGGCTGCAGTGCGTGTGGATGGTGAACTAAGTGAATTTTTCTCTTTGAAAGTTGGTTTGAAACATGGATGTGTCATGTCTCCATGGTTGTTCAATCTGTACATGGATGGGGTAATAAAAGAGGTACAAGGTAGGGTAGTGGATGTTGGAGTGGCCCTGGTGAGAGAGGATAGTGTTTGGAAACTCCCTGTACTGTTGTTTGCAGATGATACTGTGTTGTTGAGTGAAGACAAAGGGGAGCTGCAAGGCTTGGTGGATGAGTTTGAGAGAGTGTGTAAGAAACGGAACCTAAAGGTGAATGTAGGGAAGAGTAAAGTGATGGTCTTTGAGAGAGGTGAAGTCTGTGAATGTACAGCGAGGTTGGATGGTGAGGAATTGGAAAATGTGAGTACGTTTAAGTATTTGGGTAGTGTGATGAGTAAGGATGGAGGTTTGGAGGGTGAAGTGCTTGAAAGGGTACAGCAGGGAAGAAAGGTTGCTGGTTCCTTGAAAGCAGTGATAAGAAACAGGGAAGTGAGCATGGAAGTAAAAAAGTTACTACATGACAGTATTGTGATACCAACTCTAACGTACGGAAGTGAAGCTTGGACATTGTTGGAAGGACACAAGTCAAGAGTGAGAGCAGTGGAAATGAGTTATTTAAGAGGAGCCTGTGGAGTCACGTGGAGAGACAGGCTGACGAATGAGGATATAAAGGAGCGTTGTGGTGTGGATGTGGATGTGATAGGAAGCGTTGTGAGGAACACACTGAGGTGGTTTGGCCATGTGGAGAGGATGGAGGGTGAAAGACTGACGAAGAGAGTGTATGTGAGTGAGGTGGAGGGTGGAAGAGGGAGGGGGAGACCGGGGATGAGATGGAGGGATGGGGTGGAGAGGTATATGAGAGAGGGGGGTGTGAGTTGGGAGCAGGGCAGTGAAATGGCGGGGGACAGGGCGACTTGGAGGCGATTTGTTTGTGGCCACCTCAAACGGGATTGAGGCGTCTGGCAATAGATAGATAGATAGATAGAAAGCTCTGACTTGGCGTAATCTTGAGATCATTCCCAATCGGAAGTGCCATCCATTTTCCCCCCCTCTCCTCTAGTTTTCAGGTGGCAACCCTGCTAAGATTGGCCTCAGCATCCCTAGCAGTCTTGCTTATTGTGGCAGGCACTTGTACCCGATTAACCGATTCCGACCCAACCTGGACACAATGGTCAGCCTATGGCCTAGTTGTGTCTGCAAGGTTTTGGATGCTAGGCAACGAAAAGTTGCCTAGCAACGGCCTGTTTAGCCCCTCCGTGGCCATGGGTCCGGAAATTGTCGGGACCCAGTGACCTGCCCCAGGACCATCTTTTCAGAATTGGAATATCGATTTTTTTTTTTTTTAAGTTGAAAAGTAACGTCTGGTGCACTTGCCAACGCCATTTTCAGCTTCCTAAACCCACTCTGTGCTTCACGATGAAACGCAAAAAAAAAAAAAAAAAAAAAAAAAAATTGCATAATGACCTTGTACACGCTGGTGAAAACTAAGCAGAGGAGCAAAAAACACTGCAATAAGAAGTATCCATATTTTCGCCCCTCAAACAAAAATTGCAATGGTTCTGAAATGGTTTGAAACAACTAGTTATGTGTATTATGAACTAAATCAGAACTTTGTATGGGAGTTTCATTTTTTTTCTTTATTGTGTGTCTGCAAGTATCTAGTTACTCCTCTTGTCTGTGTGGCTTAGTATGTATCCAAAGAAAGGCTAGAGGTGGTATTCTTAGACTCTAACCAGATAAGGGTCCCCCTTTGTGTACAGGCTGAACTGCTACGGCCCTCTTAGAGGTG
Source organism: Coenobita brevimanus (assembly GCF_032717465.1). NCBI lineage: Eukaryota > Metazoa > Arthropoda > Malacostraca > Decapoda > Coenobitidae > Coenobita > Coenobita brevimanus. Next base: position 18,142,852 of record NC_137004.1, on the reverse strand, counting down.
GCCATCGTCACCTATCTGCTTGTTTCATCTTTTGTTCTGTGTAACATACACAAAAAGTTGGTAACTCATGAAACTGCCGATAGATAATGCTCAGTGGCTATTAGAATTGTGGCAGTTCGAGAAAACGAGTGTTTATCGACAGCTGAAGGGGGGGGGGGGGATGTAAAAAACCTGGGGAGCAAAAGATATGGGTGGACTGGAAATTTGATTGGAGTGGACCTTGGGCAGGAAAGTATACTTTATATGTGAAAGGGGATGTTGTAGTATTAGTGGTTTGAATGCAGGTAAGATTTGTTTCAAAATACAGTATCCCGAAAGAATTAATGCGTGGGGAAGGGGTATTAAGAGTTGGCGTGAGTGCCTCCAAAATGACTGGGGTGAACTGGAGCTCTGGTAGGGGTGGGGAAAGGTGTTGAGAATATACCCTCTAAAAGTGGGTGCTATAGGATTATTCAGCTGAGCGCAGTAAACGTGTATATCAAAATTGTCTCTAGCAGAAAAAAAAAAAAAAAAAAAAGATAATCTGGTAGTGTTCTCATTTATCTGGTCCTATGACGCAGCTTTACAAATGAAAACGATATAATTAGAACATCTGTGTAACTACTGTACTAAGAGTGATTTGCATATACTGTAATTACCAGACGCTCGTTGTCCATGCAGTGAACGCATAAAATGCTTTCACTCTGTTTTCATAATATTTTACATTTTCCGAAGACTGATTTTATTATATATATATATATATATATATATATATATATATATATATATATATATATATATATATATATACACACACACACACACAGTAAGGTGCAGGGTTACGTCAGAGTTCCGTTCCTGAGACGTGACATAAGTCGATTTTGTAACTCGAGTTTCTGACTGTAAAGTCATAAGAAAAAGTATCGTTACCCCATGAATGGTCGATGCGAAACGAACGTTAGCTGGGCTACGTGGGCGGGTCCTTGCTGTTCGTCCCTCCCCTATCTAGTGTTGCCATATCACAGTCCCATTACAGGAGTTGGAATAATGAACAAGAATGAGCCATATGGCGGGGAAATATGTAGGACGTGTTTGCGGTTACCCTAAGCTCTCTTCCGGGGATTAATAATGAAACTCGGCAGGTTTATTATTATCCTACTATTCAGCACTTATTATCTATACAGTACAAATAAATTATTTTGGAGGATATTAAAATCTATAGGCACCGACTTTTTTTTTTTTTTTTTTTAATTTTTTAATGATAGTCTAGCAGGGGTGCACGAGTTCATTTGTTTGGTTTAGATGGGTGGTTAAATGCTTCAGATGGATGCTTCAGACGTCTAGAGGCTGTTTTGGAAGCAGGGGGTGGGTATAAAAAAAAACATTAAAGCAGTAAGACAGAACATGTATTATTATTTTCCTTCTACTCAACATTTATTATATGTAAGAAGTAATACATATCAATTATTACACTGAAATTTACTAACTTGGCTTGTATTGGCTGAAGTACTATCATACGTCTGGCATGGGTGCACATACTCATTGCTCATCTGCATGTGTGTTGCCGACTTCAGATCATTTGGTTATATTTTTATGAATTCGGTGCCGGATAATAAAGCGTGTTATCTAATGCACGGATGCCAAACGATCTAATTAGTTTCTTATTACCTCTAGCACAAATTCTAATATCTGTATCTCACATAACCGACATTGACAGGTTTGAGGTACAAACTTTCCTGTCCAGTCATTCCACAACACTTCGTCGTTGTGTCATAGTGCATAGCTGTGAAGGGTAATGACAGTTTTTCTTATGACTGGACATCATACATTTGTACCTCAAGGGAGTGAGTTAGGAGATGGGGAAGTGATGTGAAATATGAGGGACAGGGAATGCAGGGTGGACGAGACGAGAAGGTGATGAATGGAAGAAGGGAGGAGGAGGATGAGAGTGAAAAGGGGAGAAATAAATGAAATTGAAGGAAAGAGAGACGACAGGGGAAAAGAAGAGGGAGAGGAGAGGGGAATGGAGATGGGGGAGAGTATATTAAAGGAATGGGAAGGAAGAAGGGAAGGGATGACGGTAAAAAAATGGGGAGGGGGGGGGAGAAGGAAGCATGATGTGTGGGGGGAAGAGAAGGACAAATGGGTGCAGGAAGTTAGGAAAAGAAGGGAAGAAAGAGAGGGAGAAAGAAGAGAAGAATGGGGAGGAGAACGAGTAACAGATGAGAGATTAAGGATTAGTGAGGAAATGCGCGGGATGGAAAATGAATGAGGACGAGAAGGGGTATAATAGAGGGGGGAGGGAGTTAAGGAAGGAAACAGGAATGGGGAAATGACAAAGGATGAATGAGGGAGGAGAGGAAATAAAGGAGGAGAAATGTGAAGAGAATAGAGTAGAAAGAGACATCTCGCAGCAGACAGCAACACTTTAAAACCCGCTCATTACGTTTACTTATCACTATTATTATTTTTTTTTTAATTTCCATGTAGCGGACTGTCGTAACCTGGAGACTGACGCAAGTCGAGTGACGTAACCTGGGACGTTACTGTACATAAATAAATAAATGAAGAGAGAGAGAGAGAGAGAGAGAGAGATACATTCATTTGTAGCCATGATGTAGCGCATTTTGTCTAACCTGACGAACATCATTAACTTCTTTAAACTTAGTTGATGGTCATGTACGGTCACATTGGAGGGATAATTTAACTAGCAACCAAGAAGAGTTATTCCAACCTTATAAATAAGGATCATCAAGTTGTGGGAATGACTCAATTACTCGCGTAAAACAAAACCACTAAGGTTACAACCCTATTCACACTCACATTTTCGGTTACTTTCACCCCATCCCTCTCTCTCTCTCTCTCTCTCTCTCTCTCATTTCATTATTTAATATCCCCATTTTCCAGCATTAGAGCCCTGTCCTCTCACCTTCTTAACTCAGCCTTTTACTTCTTCTATTGCACCACCAAATGGCTCTTCAGTCTTATATGTACGGTACACCGTTAACTCCCTACTTACACCATCACTCCCTTCTCTCTGTTAAGATACGTAAATTGCTTTAATGCTTAATTTCATGATGAGGAAAATATCATGAAGCCATGTAACAAGTTTAGGGTACACACACACACACACACACACACACACACACACACACACACACACACACACACACACACACACACACACACACACACACACACACACACACACAAAACGTGAGGTGTCTTGCCGTCCACCGTCAGGAACTTTCTCATAGGGACTAGTGATTCCCTTTGAATTATCATTCTTCCCCCCATCCATGGCGGAGACATGAAGTGACAGGTGTTCTCGTCCGTGCATGCATGCGTGCATGGGTTCATGCGTCTGTAACACTTGTGGGAGCGTATATGTATATGGGTCCTGGGAGCGATATCTTTTCACCCTTCCACGGATTGCAACCAGACCTTTGTCAGTGATGCAGTATGAGGATATGATGAATTAAAAAGGTCTGCTAGGTCAAGGGGTCAAGGGTGAAGGTCATATGGGGTAGACTTTGTATCTTATCATTGTAGGCGCGATATCTCCTGAACCCCTTGTCTGATTTCGACCAAACTTTTGTCAATGATTCAGTATGAAGGGACGATGACAGCAAAGTCAGTGGGTCAGAGTTCAAGGTTATATGGATATGGGGCGATATCTCCTTAGTCCCTCGACTGATTTCGACCAAACTTTTGTCAATGATACAGTATGAAAGGACGACCAAGTGATTAGGTCAGCAAGGTGAAGGGGTCAAAGGTCAAGGGCATGTGGGTGTGCACGCGATATCCCCTGAACCCCTCGACACATTTCGAACAAACATATGTCAGCGATATGGTATGAAGGGACGATTAGATCAACGAAGTGAAGAGGTCAAAGGTCAAGGTCAAATGGGTGTAGGCGTGATATCTAATCAACCCATCCGTGGATTTCGACCAAACTTTTATCAGTGATACAGTAAGAAGGGACGATGAACTGATTAGGTCATCAAGGTCAAGGGGTCAAAGGTCAAGGCAATATGGGTATGGGTGCAATATCTCCTGAACCCCTGGACGCAATTCGAACAAACTCTTCTCAGTGATACAGTATTAAGGAACGATGAACTGATTAGGTCAGCGAGGTCAGGGGGTCAAAGGTCAAGGTCATATGGGTGTGGGCGCAATATCTAATCAACCCATCGATGAAAATCGACCAAACTTTTGTCAGTGATACGATGATATGAAGGGACGATGAACTGACTGGGTTAGCAAGGTAAATGCCATATGGATGTGGGCACGATGTTTCCTGAACCCCTTGATTTCAATCAAATTTCTGTCAATGATACAGTATAAAGGGACGATGAACTGAGTAGATGAGCATGGTCAAAGGTCAAGGTCATATAGGGTATGGGTGCGATATCTCCTGAACCCCTCGACGGATGTCAACCAAACTTTTGTGACACAGTACTCGTATGAAGGGACGATGAACTGATTGGGTCAGGAAGGTCAGTGTCAAATAGATGTGGGCGAAATATATCCTGAATCTTCTCAACGGATTTCAGTCAAACTTTTGTCAGTGATACAGTATGAAGGGACGATGAACTGACTCTCAGCAAGGTCAAGGGGTCAAAGGTCAAGGCAAAGGTCAAGGTCATATTGGTGTGGGCACGATAACTTCTGAATTCCGCGACGGATTTCGGCCAAACTTTTGTCAGTTATACTGTATGAAGGGAGGATGAACTGACTAGGTGAGCAAAGTTAAGTGGTCAAAGGTTGAGGCAAAGGTCAAGGTCATATGGGTGTGGGCGCGACAAGTTCTGAACCTCTTGACAGATTTCAACCAAACGTTTGTCAGTGACACAGTATATACGGACCATGAACAGATTAGGTCAGCAAGGTCAATGGGTCAATGGTCAAGGTCATATGGGTGTGGGCTCGATATCTCCTGAACCTTTTGACGGATTTCGACCAATCTTTCAGTGGTACATCATGAAGGAGAAATGAACTGATTAGGACAGTGAGGTCGAGGGGTTAAAGGTCGAGGTCAAATGGTTGTGGGCGCGATATCTTCTTAACCCCTCAACGGATTTCGACCAAACTTTTTGCCAGTAGTACAGTATGAGGGGACTATGAGCTGATTTGGTCATCGAGGTCAAGGAATCAGAGGTCAGGGCCATATGGGTGCTGATTCGATAACTCCTGAGTTCCTCCACAGATTCGAACAAACTTTTTTCAGTGATCCAGAGTCAAGGGACGGTGAACTGATAAGGTTAGCAAGATCAAGGTCATATGGGTTTGGGCGCGATTTCTCCTGAATCCCTCGACGGATTTCGACCAAACTTTTGTCACTGATACAAAATGAAATGACGATGAACTATTCAGGTCAGCACGGTCACGGAGTCAAAGGTCAAGGTCATATGGGGTCAACTAAGTTTAACTTTTGTCTTATTCAGCCCACAATGAATCCTATCATGGAGGTTATATGTCGAGACCATGCACAAGGCTTGGCAGAGGCACACCGACCAAAGCTTTCCATCGACAGGTCGGGGCCCGAATTCTTGGAATTTCATTTATGAGTGTATTTTCATCCAGAACATTGGGCCGTAGAATGTAAACGACACATTTTCACAGTGTAAAATTAGTACCCCTAAAAAGAAGATCAAATAAATCTCGAGAAAACGACATATAAAGCAAGAAATGATGGTAAGTCACCCAAATATTTCTCCACTTATGCCACGATATATATAGTATTCTATATTCATGTTATTATTCGTTCCTCCAGGCTGTTAGTGTACAGATTCATAGATCATGCTTAGGGCTGCTTCCATAGTCGCTGCATTTTTAGGTGGGAAATAACAAAACCCTCTCTTCTGTGTATCATACATGTACATTCACCTTAGGCTAAGACATTGGCGAGTGCAGACATTTGAGCACTATTATAATGGCTGCCATGAAATGTTTAGTGAGCTCCACATCTCCCCATTTAAGCTTACAATGCTTAGGATTCTTTTCACCTTCATACAAAAAAACAACATTGGAAGTGGGCAATACTGTCTGAGGTAGATCAATGAGAAGGCAGGTGGTCAAGGAGTGTATTGGTTGGACCATATGCATGGTTTTGAAAGTGGGTATTGGTGATGTTACCAAATTTATTTGTATGCCGTGTTAATGCTTGTAGCACTGAGTTTGGTATTACTCCATTCCTACTTCATCAATTAAATGCATCTTCCAGTTGTACATATCGAGAACACACAACATGTTATTATGTAAGAACATAAGAATCTTCAAGAAAGGCAGTATTTGGGCATACCGTAAGTATTGCACACAAGCAACAACTGCAGCATGAGCTAGGTAAAAGTAAGAAAAGTTTAAAATAATTACTTTATATCAGATGGGTAAAGTAAGGACACGAAGAGCAGATCTACACAGGAGTTGCTAGATGCCATAACAATTGATAAATTAGATATATAGATAAATTAAAGGCGGTAAAAAGTAAATAAATATCATTCGAATTGAGAATAATCGTTATAGAAAGAAAAACAAATTGATATGTTATTATGCATATTTAAAAAATAACTTGAAGCGCATCTCCATAAAACAAAATATCTTTAGAGTACTGTACCTTGTAACGTTCCTGGCTGGCCTGTGGGTGGCCATGGAGGCGACGATGATGCTGTTGCCAGATACCCCCAGCAGGAAGGTGAGGGCGTGAGTCACCACGATGGGCACGAAGCTCGGGTTGGCCTTGTGGGGCTTTCTCATCTCCAGCGGGTCCTGAATCTCCATACAGTTATGCCAGATGTGCGTCTCGTTCCCGTACTTGTACGTGCATCCCAGCAGCTCCTCTATTCCGCTGTCTCCCCCCATCCCCATCAACCCTCCATCTAGCCACTCTGTTCCTCCTCCCGCCCTTTCAGACCACGAGGAACCCCTCGTCTCCCTCACCAGCACCTCAGCGAACAAAGGCGCAGAGGAGAGAGACTCGTTCATGCCCAGGTAGTGCCCCTCGTCAGAGGTAGCCAGGTCCAAGCCGTTCATGTTCCCTTCTTAGTCAAAATCTGTCAGTAGTCCGCAATAGTTTTAAAGGGAATGTAGCTGCTCATATGAACACGGTGCACTATTTCACGCTCACCATCCAAAATTTTAATCACGGTTTGTACGAGCCATTGGTGCTACAGTATCGAAAATGTGTCTACCTCGGTATGTCACATATCATTTCACATCGAACAGCGAATTTGGGTATGCTAGTCTGAAAAAAAAAAAAAAGTGGTTATAATTATGGCGAAAGAACATTATCATTATCATCATGATCATCATCACCATCCTAAACCCAATTCCCAACAATAAATGGCGCGGGGAATACCCAGAAACAGTATGTAGAGAGCAGTAGGCCTAAGATTAAAACTATCAAGAGAGAGAGGCAAATGAAATGAGCCACACAACCATTCACTCATCAGTCATACCATCGAAACTCTTGCCTCCACCACATACTTCTATGGGATTCAACCATTCCATCCTCAGCCCTGAGAACCATCTCGCAGTTGGGACAACTCTAATATTCTGCTACCGTACACATCATGTTAAACGGAGACAGGTACAGTTTTATGACACACACACACACACACACACACACACACACACACACACACACACACACACACACACACACACACACACACACACACACACACACACACACACACACACACACACACACACACACACACACACACACACACACACACACACACACACACACACACACACACACACACACACACACACACACACACACACACACACACACACACACACACACACACACACACACACACACACACACACACACACACACACACACACACACACACACACACACACACACACACACACACACACACACACACACACACACACACACACACACACACACACACACACACACACACACACACACACACACACACACACACACACACACACACACACACACACACACACACACACACACACACACACACACACACACACACACACACACACACACACACACACACACACACACACACACACACACACACACACACACACACACACACACACACACTTCAAAACGGAGTAACTACCCGAGGCAATAAAGAGTGGCGCATGGTTGCACTCATGGAAAAATTGAACCGACTCTAACCATTTTGCCGGTTGCAAAACACTCAGAGCGATCTGGGATCTCCAAATACCTCCCTGTCTCGAACTGTCTCCATGGTATTATTCCAGATAGCCATTAATTAATAAATAGTGTGCCAGTGAGGACTAAATCAGGCAGATAATTTTTTTCATTTTCATGAACGCGGAGGATCACTTGACTGAAAACTACACATGTAATGCAATTCTTTGTGGTTTTAAAATTTACCATTTTTCCGACTTGACTCACTGACAGAAGAGAATCATCAGGTCTACATGTTATAAGTTCTGTTGCAGCACAGTGTCATGCCCAAGGCAGAATAAATCTTAGTTGTAAGTATTCCTCATTCTCTGTAATAATGAAGAACAACATTAATCTAATCAGGAAAAAGTATGATTCACTTTTTGTTATTCTTCCATTTCTAGAAGTCAGTACAGTGATAATTATATTTTGCACAGTATCCGGAGCATTTAAGTGTCGCCTACTGTCTATGTCAGCTTCATAAGCGAAGGAAACACTTAAGTAACTTTTAACCGGCATGCAAACATGTTGGCATAAACTAGACGTGCTGTTCGTATCTTTTCTTATCATTTTACTTCGAGATATTGGAATGACCACTGATTGTAGTGGGATAACTTTGAATGCCTATATACGACATAGGATAACTAATTTCTTTTCGTTATTGTAACTGCTTGTTCCTGTTGCAGCAAATATATTGACTGTACGTAATGTAACTTTTCCTAGAGAATAATGCATATAGTAAGCTGAAATTAAATTGCACTAATTTGTTGTACCAAGGTTTTGACGTTAGCTAGCGTCTGATATTCAAATTTTGTGTCTGAGGATGGGAGGCGGCATTGATACGTGGGGAGTATGTGGATGTGCGAATAAGCAAAGTACTGCGATTAAGTAAACAAAATAATTGAGGATTGGTAGAAATGGATGGATAAAGTATGTATGGAGGCTCATATATATATATATATATATATATATATATATATATATATATATATATATATATATATATATATATATATCGCGGAGATAAACAGGCCCATCATCGTCAGTGAGCTGGGTAAATGGGGAAACTTTGTTCATTCGCTGAACTCTGGAGAACTTTATTTCTCGAGCTTAATACTGTTTGAGGATTGTGCTTGTAACTTCCAGCAGTTTTTTAAAGCAATGCGCGAGTATTTACTCGTAATTATATACTCTATTTATTATTGATTGAGTGGATAAAATTCATCCCTCTCAATTGGATGTTAGTTATTTTTTCGCTATATTCAGACAACTGGATAGACATTTTAACTGGAGGACTTAGTCATAGCCTTTCATAACCATTGATTATTAGGCGTCTCTCCTTAGCTGAATAATACTGTATTGCGGCAGCAAGGACATACTGTACAGAACATTGCGTTACCGGATTCAAAAGATTAAGGCGTAGCTGTTTTCTTTCATGGTAGTATATAGGAGTACAGCACTAGTAAACATTTAAATGAAGGTGCCTAACCTTCCATCTGGTCATTTAAATAGCCACCATCATAACTTCAGTCTTGTCAGCAACAGGGCTTTCCAGGTCACATCAGATAAGCACATCGGTGAGCCGTGCAGAGGCTGGGGGGTAAAGTTGATGCGGAAATGATGAACTAGTATGATATTCAGTGTTGCTAGATGAAAACTTTAAGGCTAAATTTTGTTTTTCAGTCGATTCTTGCTACCTCCAGATGATTCCAGACAACTGAAGAGAACACCATGGCAGTGAAGGGTTAGTGAATGCTGTGGTTAATCCCTCAAGCTCTAAAAGTGTCTTCTAGTCTGAATAAATTCGTTGTTGGGAGAGAAAAATGATATACAAATTTATATCCACTGGCTGAAAGGAGTTAACCGAAGGATTTGATGATAGAACAGCCACCCAGTACCCCTATTAACAGTTAACCCCATCAATCTGATGACGCATTTATATTTCATTTTCACTTCTACAAAACATTTTTCTTTAGTTATTTAGAAACAACTTGTAGTGGTTTATTAGAAACGAGCTTCATCAACCCCTGTTGGAGCGAGGTCTCACGCAAACTTAATAAAATCATGTTTAGATTGCAAGGGGAAAAAATCGAATAGAAGAGACCCACAAGAAAAAGATGCTTCATTATAAATCTAGTATTCATTCAGTGTAATCATTGTGACGATAGTAAAATACCAAAATCAAAGTAGGAATTAAAAACTCTTATTTCACAGTAAGCATACAAACATTTACAATACCCTTGTGTCATTTACAATACCCTTGTGTCTCATTTCAACCATGCAGTACCAAAAATCCAGCTTCAAAATTACGAATTAATGTGCGAGAAATTTTTGTACTGAAGTCGAGTGAGTGAACCTGCACGACTTCATTTGAAAATTACAAGAGGCATTCGAAATTCCCTGTATATCGCTGAATCACAGAAATTTACTGTGCTGAATTCTTTTTGGAAATTATGCAGTGCCTTCAGCTTGAATGCCAAACAGTGATTGGGTCAACCGTAAGGAACCATCGTTGCTACTGCCAAGAATTTTTTTCATTGTACCATTGGTGTACTAATGATTATAATTATGTGACGTTTACAGTGCCTTGATCCCTTCAGACCAACGATTTTTTTAAAGTCTGGATCATAACAGGCAGTTTTATTCCTGTTGCGTGGATGGATGGATGGGCATCTTCATAAGGAAACTATGCAGTACGATGCCCTGATTTAAAAATTGTAGTTTTCCTACTTCCAGACGATTTTATTTACCTATGGGGAGAGTGTTTGAACTAATGGATGTTGTTTAAGATATTTATTATCGTACAAGGGATCTTTGAGTCTTTAGCATGAATCTCTCTCTCTCTCTCTCTCTCTCTCTCTCTCACACACACACACACACACACACGTTAAAGGGGAAGCCTCAAGAATAATTAAATGGATGTTCGACATGAAGTGTACAAGTAGACTAATAACGTTTACAAAATATAACTGAGGCAGAGGGTGGCCATGAGGAACGAAGGGAAGGCAGCCGGAGTGCATGAGGATGAGTTGTCTTTTTTTTTTTTTTTTTGACTGCCAATTTGCTTCAGCTGGAACGTATATAAGCCTTCAATGATCGAGACAAATTTATTTTTCTGTTCGAGCTAACGCCAGGCGATTTTATTCAGGCGAATGTGAGTTATGTTCCGGAGAGTGTTAATGCTGGTATCAATAACCCTATTATGACGAGGCAATCAAACGTCAGACGATATTATTTAGCAAGGAGCGAGTCATAGATCCATGTGAGTATTCTAAAGGCCGGGGGAGTACGCGCTAGTTTTTTGAGGAAGACTTATATATAATCTTCTGTTGAAAAAGATGCATCCCTGAAGGAGAGGCGGCATGACCGCTTGAGATAACTGCATTTGTGCTGCTAATAAAACACGTATTGCCATTTTTCTGAGGATGTATCGTGTTGTTTAAATTCAATGCATTTCTGATATTGAAAAGTAATGCAGGGTACGTTTTCATGGGAAATTTGTTAAGTAAGACTAAAGAAGAACGATTCTTTCTCGGAGTTGCTTAGGCGAAAGCTCATTTATGTGTTGCTGATGGTGCAGCGTTTATAGAGTTGCTGGTCCAGTTAGCAACTCCTGAACAAATTAGAGTTTGCAACAGTTCCACCAACTTAATCGTTCTGTTAACTCCGGGATAAAGTAGGTTAAATGGCTAAAAAGAAAGGATACCGTCGAATATTTTGTATATATGCATACACCTAACTGGATATTCATATCTCAGAATTCATTTCCACTCTCCCCGTACACGCACACACGCCACACACATTCATACATAACCGTATATACATACCTATATAAATATATGCATAAATACATATACAGTATATACGTACACACGCACACACGCGAACGAGAGTGTGTGTGTGGGGGAGCCATAATTTTTTGCAATGACATGGCTTCCAAACACCTGTTCAAGAGTCTATTTCTGCATGCAACGCTAACAACTTTCATACAACGGCATCTTTTAAAATACGTTCCGTGATACCCTCAGGCGATTTTATTAACTTTTAGGATCTTCTTATGATGGAGCATTAATGAAGCCTAAAATAAACCGCTCTGAATATAAACAAGAAAATAATAATAAAGCGTCATTGTATCTGAAGACATCGGTGATACAAAACAACTATTAATGGTATATGCATGGGAATATGAAGACCCAATATGCATTAATTATTTTGTTAATCAATTAATTATTTAATTAAACTGTTTAGAAATAAGTGATATGGTGCCTCCTAGTACCACGAGGGTAGTTACGATCGCAGTTGACGCTTTCTATTAATATCAAAGAAAGATAGTCGGAATTTTACCACCACTCAGCCTTGGAACAGTGTGAGGGAAATCGGTGTCTTTCATATTGAAATGAGTGGGAAAAACGTCAGTTTTAACATTTTCATTACGATGGAAGTACTCATAGCTTAAAAAGAAAAAAAAGAAAAAGCTAACGGTGGCTATACTAATATGCACAGCACGCTTTCGTATTGAAAAGGTTTATGGAGATGACTTTAAACTCCTCTCCTACGGCAGATCTACCCAAGGCTGAATAAAATCGTTAGGCTGTACCAAGTCTGAAGTGGAGAGCATGTTATCCTACGGGACATGTAAGGGGAAAGAGTGTGAAACCTTTTACTACGAGAGGTTCCCTTAAAGCTGTGAGAGAGAGAGAGAGAGAGAGAGAGAGAGAGAGAGAGAGAGAGAGTCATCGTACTGGGGAACCGTTACTGGATACTGTTATTAACCTTTCAGCGTTAAGAGGCAACGCGTAAGCTGAATAAATTGCTTAACAATAAAAACATTATGAGGCAAAACACAGTCATGGTATATTAGGGACTGAAATACATAAACCCAATCAGTGGCCAAAAAAGGACAACATTGCACTCATAATCTATAGGCGAGGAGCCAGACTGAGAATCCCAGTACTGTTGTGCAAATCAGTGACTCAGAAATGTGTACATTTATGAGAGAGAGAGAGAGAGAGAGAGAGAGAGAGAGAGAGAGAGAGAGAGAGAGAGAATGAATGAATGAATAAATAAATGTGTGTGCGCATGCCTGCTTTTGTGTGTGTGTGTGTGTGTGTGTGTGTGTGTGTGTGTGTGTGTGTGTGTGTGTGTGTGTGTGTGTGAGACAGAAACGGAGACATGAATGGTGACTGACAGTGACAGTAACAGTGGCAAAAGCTGACGGTAACATTTACAGTGTTGGGATATGAGTGACAGTGGCAATGAGAATGCGAGACAAGGACAGGCATTGACTAGTAGTGGCTGACAGTGAATGCCAGTGACAGATGGAGACAATGACTGAGGGAGGCAGTATTAATGACAGTGACAGCGATGGATACAGACAGTGACAGTTACAGTGAAAAGGTTTACTCGTAAAACAACAGGATAGTACGACAGGGTAAGACGGATTGAACAGCTTGTGTCACTGGGGATCTCTCTCTCTCTCTCTCTCTCTTAATGAAACCGTAAAAGCCCAGATTCCTGTGTGTGTGTGTGTGTGTGTGTGTGTGTGTGTGTGTGTGTGTGTGTGTGGGGCCTTCTACATACTTTTTTTCAGGTTGGGATAGACTTCTTGTACCTAAAGTGTAAATAAAGGATGTATCTCTCCATTTTAGTTCGAAAATTACGCCTAGTGATATCGTCTGATAGTAGGAAGAACACTGTCATCGCGTTGCAGTAGTTCACCTCTTAACTACGATGACATTTAAATACTATACCCTTTCTACTGCCACATTATTTTTTTTCAGGATAGGTTAGACTTTTCGAACTAGCTGAAAGGGTTAGAACTACTGCAGCTTTCATTAACCCCTTTCCTTCCTATAAAGGTACCTCAAATTGAATGTGATCGTGTGAAAGTAGCGAGAATAAACTATTAAGTAATGCGCGTAGTGAAGGGTTAGCACTTATTATCTCTATGGCTGCTTGACCTTCGATATAAGCGGGACATCCTTCGGCTGTAACTTGTTCAACATGATGTATTTTCAGTGTAATGAAGCCACCATCAGACGAGTTTCATCAAAGTTAGGAAAGCTTTCCAGCAATGATATGATTAATGAAGGCCACATCACTCATCCGTTTCGAAAAGCCTCCTAAAGTTGCATAGAACTGCTTGAAGAAAACAAGAGTAAAAAAAAAATAAAATGCGTAATGGGATGGAAAGGGTTAAGTTAGTCCCTCAGATCGCAAACTTAAGTGGTAAAAGTAACTCAGCTGGTAAAAGGCTACACAATGGCAGAAGTTGTCCCATCTCCGTTTATTGTATTGTTCCATCTATTTTAAGGACCGAGTGAAGTCACAAAGAGAATTTAATCTTTTTCAGTACAATGATCGCTTGTCTGTTTTAATCATGCTATAACAAGGATATTTTTTTTTATTAGCATAGGAGAGTGAAGGTATTAATAAAGGTTGTATCTTACCCCTCCAGTTCAAAAGTTCTCTCACAGGCTGGTTATATATCTTGAAATAGCTAGAATAATTATGTACAAGTATATCATGTGTTGAAAAGATTAAGAAAAGCTCGAAAAGGTTCATAAGACAGGCAAGTGAGGGTTCTTTTGGAGATAGGAATAAAGTAGATAATGTCAGGACACTATAATATCATAACACATTACATAATAGCTTGTAACGTATATATATATATATATATATATATATATATATATATATATATATATATATATATGTGTGTGTGTGTGTGTGTGTGTGTGTGTGTAATATAGAGGTTAGAAGAAAGTCGTGCCTAAGCGAGAGGGCTATTGGAAATGACGTTGCACATTCTGTAGTTAATTTCACACACACCACAGTAGGACGCCTGATGGTAACTCCCCAGGCTTGGAAAGTTCCACACATACGTGCCCTTACGCGTGACACAACCAGTCATATGCAGGGGAAATGGGAGAGACAGGGCAGAAGGGGTTAGGAGAGAGAGAGAGAGAGAGTGAGATGGTGAGGAGAGGCAGGAACAGAGAGCGCGGAGTTAGCACGCATAAAACCTCACTCGCCTCAATATTGCTTGTGAGATACTCCCTTTGAAGAAATTAACTGCAGTCGATCCCCAGACTCATCTTTACCTTTCTCCTGCCATCCACGACAAATACAACGACCATTCTCTCCTTAAAATCCCTACAATCTAACACACTTTTGGAAAAAGCTCATCGACGGCTACGATATTATATTTGATGGCAGTAAGCTACGAACCACGTCTACAATTCTACAGTTGAGTCTACATTATCAAGACAGAAAACAAAAACAATTACAAGTTCGAATCATGCGACGCCTCACAACTTTATACTGGCAGTGTTTTGACGGTCTACAATTACAACCAACCTCCCAATCTCTGTCTATCTACGACTACGTATCGATAGTGGGGGCAAGCAGCAAACCAACGAACCACGATACATTCTATTTACGCCTCACGATTTTATCAACATTTAACATTCAGCTACAAGAAGTCTATTCAGCTACGAGCTTCAGTTCTACGATTCACGGTAAGCTACAGGTATCTACGATTGCCACGAAACAAGTAAAAAATTAGTAGGTGTCGAAGCCTCAGGGTCTTTCAGTTCAAGTCCTTAGTGTTGTGTGGTATGGGAGGGTGATTTCGTGTAGTGTGGTGTGGAAGGATGATTTTGTGTTGTGTGGTGTGGTGTGGGTGGGTGATTTTTTGAGGTATGGTGTAGAAGGGTGATTTTGTGTGAAGTGGTGTGGGAGGGTGATTTTGTGTGGTGTGGTGTGGGAGGGTGATTTTGTGTGGTGTGGTGTGGGAGTGTGATTTTTTGTGGTGTGGTGTGGGAGTGTGATATTCTGTGGTGTAGTGTGGTAGGATGATTTTCTGTGTGGTGTGGGAGTGTGATTTCGTTTGGTGTGGTGAGGGAGGATGATTCTGTGTGGTGTGGTGTGGGAGGATGATTCTATGTGGTGTGGTATGGGAGGATGATTTTCTTTTTTTCTTTTTTTTTTTTTTGGTGTGGTATTGGAGGGTGATTTTTTGTGGTTTGGTGGGGGAGAATGATTTTGCGTGGTGTGGTGAGAGAGGGTGAAATTTTGAGGTGTGGTGTGGAAGGGTGATTTTGTGTGGTGTTGAGTGTGATTGGAGGGTGATTCTGTATGGTGTTGTGTGGGAGTGTGATTTGTGTGATTTTCTGTGGTGTGGTGTGGGAGGGTGATTGTGTGTGGTTTGGTGTGGGAGGATGATTTTGTGTGGTGTGGTGAAGGAGGGTGATTTTGTGTGGTGTGGTGTGAAGTGGGAGAGTAATCCTGTGTGTTGTAGCGTGGAAGGGTGATGTGGGTTGCTCTGGTGTGAAAGGGTGATATGGTTTGTTGTGGTGTGGTGTGATGTTGGATGTGGCATCGCTGAAGTCGCTAAAATCTGCGGGAGTGAGGCATCTAGCAACTGAACATCGATGGTGAGAAACAGACTGATGGAAGAGCATCCAACGATGCTTATGCTTCTTGGAATGAGTGGAGGAGAGAGAGAGAGAGAGAGAGAGAGAGAGAGAGAGAGAGAGAGAGAGAGAGAGTTGAAAACTAAAAGAGGGCTAGCGGATTAGAGATAAATAGAACTTGAGGAGGGCAACGAATAACAGGAAACTATTGGAAAGGAAGCCAATAGTTTGTGTAACAGAAAAAATCGGGACTGAATGAAAAGACGCGAGAAAGAATGGAAATGCGTGGACGAGGTGAAAAAAAAAAGTGAAGAATGGATAAAAGGAAAGTAAGAGTGAATGAAGTAGCGAAAGAAAGTCTGGAAAAACGGAGAGGCAAGGACAGAGAGAAGGACAGATTATGAAAAACAAAGAATGAACGACAGAATATGTGTGACAAAATGGAAAATAAACGATAGACTGAACGAGAATATGAAAAGAAAGGAGACTGGAGAGAACGGTGAAGGAGAGAGACTGAAATATCAAGAAAGTCTGGGAGAAAATATACAAAAAGGAAAGGATAGTGTAAGCTAAAGTTCTGGCCAGTGTATGAAAAGTAAGGCTGACTAAGGAGAGATTATGGAAACCGAAAAAATAAGATGGATCAGTATCTTGGATAAAACAAGAGTTTTTTTTTTTTAAGGAATATATTGGAACGAAAAAGGAGACAGACTAGAGAAAGCAAAGATGATTAAAAGGGATATGAAAAACAGCTAGAGAGAGAGAGAGAGAGAGAGAGGAGAAAAGCTGCAACAGAATCGGAGGAGCGACAAAAGTACAGATTTATAAAGTATGTCCGAACCGTGAGAAACAGCGAACGGAAGCCAATAGGAAACTGAGAGCTCCAATTAAGAAAGCAATAAAAACTGGCTGAGAGATGAAATAAAAAAAGGAGAGGACAATAAGAAACAAAATAAAAAGTGTATGAAAAATGGAATGAGAGAGAGAGAGAGAGAGAGAGAGAGAGAGAGAGAGAGAGAGAGAGAGAGAGAGAGAGAAAGAGAGAGAGAAAGAGAGAGAGAGAGAGAGAGGCAAAATAAGAAAACTTTTCGGGAGAGGAAGGAAGAGGTCTTTTGCATTGTATTTTTGTTGTTACCAAAAGAGTATTCTCAGTTTTAGAAAGTCCAGTGGCAGAAAAGGGATTAATGAAAAGAACGCCTTCAGTTTCCACTAGTTCTGAGAATCCTAAAATCGACATGAATAATAAGAAAAACAAGTAGGAAGTCCACTGGGCTGAAAGGTTTAACTTCTTGAGTAGATGACGTCATACGTACTGTATTTGGTAATTCGCTGGCAAAACTAATTAACATACTAAAATTAGATATCTCTTGAAGTTACGAAATTAACTTGAGAGAGACAAGAGAAAATACAGAGAGGAAGAGAAAGGAAAAAGTGTGAAAAAGAAGGACTGGGCTAACACTGCCTCCCTTCCCTCGCTCCGCTTCGTCCAATATCACTCACAGCCTCCTCTGCCCCTCCTCCAACTCTCCAGGCCCCCCCTTCTCTCTCCTAACTCTCTCAGCATCCCCCCCATCACTCACCCCCAGCTCTCTCAGCCTCCCCTTCCTTCTAGAACCCTCTGGCACCCTTATCTCACCTCCTCTTCCCCTCCCCCCACTCTCTCAGTCTCCCTTCCCTATCTCACTCCCATTTAATCTCCCAGTCTCCCCATCCACTTTCATCTCCCAACTCTGCCAGTCTCCCTCTCCCCCTTTCAATCCTTCCGCTTATCTCAACCTCGCCCTTCCTTTTTTACCCCCCCCCCCTCAACTCTTCCAGCCTTCCCTTCCCACTCATCCTCTCATGGAATATCACTTCTCTCTCTTCTCACTTAGTCTCACACAAATATTCTTCTTCCCCCTCACACTTTCTCCACCTCTCTTTCTCCGTCCCCCTCACTTATCCCTTCCTCTCCCCATTCTCACCCTACCTTCCCACATCTTTTCCCCCTCTCTCACTCAATCTCTTCTCGCCTCTCTCGCCCTCGCCTCCCACTCTCTCTCCCTTACCTTTATCCACTTTGCCACTCCCCACCCTCTCTCACAACCACTTTCTTACTTACTTCCTCTTCCTTCCCCCTCTTACCCCCCTCCATCACCTTCACTCAACCCCTCTTTTCATCCTACCCATCACCTCCTTTCACTTCCTTACTTCCTCCATCTGTCCACACACACACACACACACACACACACACACACACACACACACACACACACACACACACACACACACACACACACACACACACACACACACACACACACACACACACACACACACACACACACACACACACACACACACACACACACACACACACACACACACACACACACACACACACACACACACACACACACACACACACACACACACACACACACACACACACACACACACACACACACACACACACACACACACACACACACACACACACACACACACACACACACACACACACACACACACACACACACACACACACACACACACACACACACACACACACACACACACACACACACACACACACACACACACACACACACACACACACACACACACACACACACACACACACACACACACACACACACACACACACACACACACACACACACACACACACACACACACACACACACACACACACACACAACTCATTCTCTGCTACGGAATGCTGGAATAAAGTGTAACAAGAACGCAAGCGACAATAAGGGAGTTCAGTAATGTCATGTCTGAGAAAATTAAGCAAAAGCTTTTCTTATGATAAATAATTATATATATGCTTTCTGTCCTGTGTCGTTTACAAAATCCACAACAAGCAACGTCTTTTGAAACATTTTGATTTTGCTAAGAAATAAGCTTCTTGACGGTCAGGTAAAAATGCACAACTCTTAGCCTGGTACTTAACTCTTTCATGGTCCTACGACTTTGGTTTTAGCCAAATAGACAGTTTCACGTTAGCAGGAATACAACGCTAGAGTAGTCCCAATGTTAAGAGGGTTCATTGTATCAGTTTTACATGTTTTCTGGCTCCTATGACTGACTCTAAGGCTAGTATAATCGTATGGAGTCAGCTGGAATAAAAACGAGTGCATTCAACCACTGCGTGCCTTGCGAAGCGCCAACAAACTGTCATAGATGGGGACGGAAATGGGCGTAGTGAGAAAAGGTATTGGCCAGGGTGGACGGGAAGGTTGGTGGGCTGTGGGGCTGGGAAAGAAAATTACTCTTTGTGAAAATGGGTGTTGTATGATTAGTTGTTTTAGTGCAATGAACCTTATTTTAAAATATCCCCTCAGGAGTGCTGTCAGGTGATGAAGAAATGAACGTGTATTACAAAGAAATGGGTGGGATGAGCTGGAATTATGGTGTGGGCTGGGGAGTGTCGTGAGAGTATATCCTGTGGAAATGGGTGCTGTAGGATGAATTGGTTCTTTGTTTTCTAATATGATAAAAAAGAACAGCAAAAATACAACCTCACGTCGCTCTCATTAGCCTGGTTTCTTTCGACACAGGCAAGAAAGAAGAATGCGTCACCATGAGAGGAGTAAACAACACGTCCAATTCAGAACGACAGAAAAGAGCAATCTCAGGAGAAAATAAGAAAAAAACACCATGCTGGAAAAGAAAGAGGAAAGGAGAGTCAGACCAGGAACAAGTCTGACTTCTGTTAACTTTTTTCATTGATGTTGTTTCACTTGGCTTTATTGATTCACTGAACACTAGGCAATTTTATTCAGAAGCGAGACATCCATATCAGTCAAAATGTTAAATCATTCAACATGAGAGCATCCTCATGAATGCCTTTTTGGCACCGTTTGGCGATCTGATCCAGTCTAAAAAAAAAAAAAAAAAAAATCTGTCGTACATAATAAGGGGTTAGATAGTTTCTCTTAATCCACTGACTACCGGCAGACGGTTATATTGCTCTTTGTGGAAGGTTAGAAACAATCCCCATTAATTCTTTCAGTATGTCTGTTTTATTCTTGCTATTGTCAGCAGTTTAATTCAGCTTAGGAGACACCTTTCGTACTAGAGGGATTTAAATTTTTTGTATTGGACAGCGCAAGACGTCTTCATTTGCAACTGGATAATAATAGACGTGAGATGACGGTGCGAGTGGAGGAGAGAAGCAGGAGGCTGGAAGAAGCGACTGGAAAAGAGAAGGAGCAGGAGAAATTGGAAGAGGAGGTGGAAGAAGAAATGGAAGAAGAGGAGAGTGGAAGAGAGGGGAAGGAGGTCAGAGGAACAGAGTAAAGAGAGGAATGGAGGAAGAGAATAGAAGAGGAAAGCTGAGGAAAGGAGAAAGCTGGATAAGGATACTGGAAGAGAAAAATGGAAGAAGACATACCAAGCACAACAAAGCTGTGCAGTCCCACTCCATAGCAGGTGACTGTATGAAGCCTAGAGGCTGCCAGCTAACAGAAAAAAAAAAAAGCCCTAACAAGACGAAGGACACCTTTGATGACCACATCCATCCAACAGAATTCCAAAAGAAACAAAGTTATTTGCGGGTGGGGAGGGGAGAGAGCGGCATCTGGAGGTCCCACTCTACAAAAACCTGGTGCTGGAGGACTATCACCGTTCAAAATTTCGTTTATCTGTTAAGAAAGAGGGGGCGAGGGGACCACAGCCATCGTTGTACCCACGAGTGTGGATACGGTAATAACCATGCATGCCAGCATTGCCCCCAGGGCATGGCCCCAGTCGCACACTGACTAAGGCCTAGTCTGAATAGAGGTCTTCCACTGAGAAAAAAATAAAGCCGTGTTCTTAGGTTTTATATATATATATATATATATATATATATTTGGAGCTGCCTGGGACCCCCGAAGAGAGATGGTTCCCAAGGTTTCATCTTACCTAAAACTTGGCCCGGGTGGACTACCTTTGCACAAAATTTCAGGTTCCTATTTAAATAACTGGCATTCCCCTCCTCCCTCAATGGACCACCTCCCGTTAGTGGGCGGTGGTGTCCCATCCTAATCAAAACATGGCCCAGGTGGAGGTCTACCATTTTGCAAAATATATTTTCTTGATAACAAGTCTATGACTGTAAGACTGTGCATACTGGCATTTCCCTGGAACCCAGTGGACCACCCACCCCCGGTGGGGAGTGGTCCTCAAGTTTCCGACCCTTCCTAAAACCAGGTTCAAGTGAAAGCCTTTCGTAGTGCAAAATTGTGCTCCTAGGTAAAAAAAAAAAAAAAAAAAAAGAATCTTGCAACCCACCTATAATCGGGGCCTCCAAGGCCCTCGCCCCCATCCCGTTGGGGGAGCCCAAGGGGTTCCACCCAGCCTAACAATTGGTCCACGTGGCGGTTTCCTACTGTGCCAAAATTAGCCTTCCTAGAATCTCCCGGACGTTTTTGGTTACCAGGCAATGGTTTTCCTTAGTATCACTTTCTCTTCCATATCCATCCTGGAGAAATACAGTGCCTTGCTCACTCTGTGCGGTGAAAAAAAGAAAGATGGAAAAGAAGAACTGAGGAAATTGGAGGAGTGTGAAAGAGATGGGTGGAGGAGTGTCGGGGAGGAAACTGGAAAAGGAAGTGGAAGAAAAAATGGTAAACTAAGAAGGTAATGGAGAGGAGGGCGCTATGAGGTTAGGTTGATTTGGTGATGCTGTGAGGGTCTTTTGTATCTTCATAAAGGTGGTTTAAGACGCGCTCCGTTCTCATAATTTACGTTCCGGATCGAAGTTCTTGAAAATTACCTAGAGAAGTGCGTAGCCATGTAAGTTTGTGTGTGTGTGTGTGTGTGTGTGTGTGTGTGTGTGTGTGTGTGTGTATGTGTATGTTTCTTGTAATGACTATCATTAAGTAATTAAATTCAGATTTCATGCAACCCCTTGTAGTGAATGCTTCAGAAGATATTTCCAGTAGTTCTTTTAGAGGATCTCATGCTATATATATACATAGCAAATCCTCCCATGGTATATTCATACAAGACAGTATTAAAGGGGGAGATGGTTACAACTTTTTCTGTATATTATCCACCCTAATATTTGCACCCTCTGGTTCTGAATCTGGAAACCCTCAGGCTGACCTCAGCATTCTTCGACCCAGACATTGTCATGCTTTGTAGAACTGACATCCTGCGAAAACAGCTGTCTTATAAGGGATGCTGATAGTCATTACAACAACCATATTTAGAGATACCTGGTCTCACCATGAAAGCCATATATTTCGAACCCAACTTTGGCATCTTTCGGTCTAAACTTTGGACCGAAAAGTGTATTGTTTATGGGTATTAAGGAAACTGAACCTACTGGGACACACACTAACCGTGAAAGCCACAACCTCCCCTCCAAACCATTGCATTCTTCAGTTCTTACTTGGACATTAGTTCGCTGAAGAGCTGAATCGTTACTGCTTCATCAAACAGAATTAATGTCCACCCTACTGCATTTAGGTGTGTGAGCATTTGTCGTGTGGGCTGATGCCGATGTGTTGTTCAGTACGATGACGCGTTTATGTTTTGTTCTGGCTACTTTAAGGTAACTTCACCCGTCCCATCAGAAACCATTACCACCTCATGGCACCACATTCACCACTGCTCTGAGACCTCGTAATATCACAGTTACTCTTCCTTTTATTTTCCACAGCATCATCCCCATCCCCCATTCTCTCTCTCTCTCTCTCTCTTTACCAACCAACCCACCTAATTGTTCGTATTCTCCTCCCCTCCGTAACATCTACTCATCAGAGGATTTCGTAACATTAACTCCTTCAGTGAGAGGAGTCTTTAACAAACAGCGTAAAACTGAGCAGCAATAAGAACGAAATGTAAGATGTTATCGTAAAGAAAGATATAATGTAAGTACGATATTTCAAACCATCCATTTCCTGAGCTCAGTCAAATGTGTGTCCTTAGGTGGAATATATCAAAGGGCGCCATTGTGTCGCGGGATTAATGAGGTACGGGAACAGTAAGAATCAAGTGTGGGAAGGGAAACAGGATAAAGTTTATGTATTTACGTCGGAGAAAATAGGGAACTTCCGCCTTTTTCCGTGTTTTCTTCTCACCTGCCATACGTCATCACAGACTCACCCATCCTATCACCACAGTTACAGTGCATCAAAGTCCCAAACTCACTTCACTCACGACACCGCCACACTCATTGCCATACCACACTCACCACAACACAATGTACGCCATACACATCATAGTTCCACGCTATAAAGCACCATACACACCACACTGCAACACCAAACGCACCACACCGCCACATTCACTACTGTCAGTGATACACCACACACACCACTGCTCAACAATCACCACACTCACTACACATCACAACACCATGTTCACCACACTCGGTGCAACACACACACACACACACACACACACACACACACACACACACACACACACACACACACACACACACACACACACACACACACACACACACACACACACACACACACACACACACACACACACACACACACACACACACACACACACACACACTACAAGAATCACCACACGTCCCTGCAGCATACTCACCACAGCATTTCACTCCCTACATCCAGTCTCTACAGGATCACACTTACCACAGCATCACATTCAACATACACCACACTCACACTCACCATAGTATTGCAGGATTTCTTCTCTCTCTCTCTCTCTCTAGATAAATAAATTATTGGATGATTGGAGAGTCCGTAGTTCGCAGACGTACAAACAGTGGGCACTCTCTCTCTCTCTCTCTCTCTCTAGATAAATAATAAATTATTGGATGATTGGAGAGTCCTTAGTTCGCAGACGTACAAACAATGGGCACTCTCTCTCTCTCTCTCTCTCTCTCTCTCTCTCTCTCTCTCTCTCTCTCTCACACACACACACACACACACACACACACACACACACACAAAACTATATTACCCATCCCATCACACACTCACTCTCCCACTATCAGTCATACATACAGAATAAGTAAACTCTTGCTTCTGCCCTTCCTAACCTGTATTTTTTTTTCTTTATTCCAAACTTCTTTGTCTTCCTGCTAAGCCCGCCTTTCTCTTCTTTCTTGCTCCTGACGTCTAATCCCGGGTTAAGCCGAGATCCATGGCGGGTATTAAAACTTTTTTCTAATCCTTCTCTTATCCTTCTGTTCCCTCTCTTTCAACCCTTGTTCTCGTCTCTTATTCTTAATTCCCTTGCTTTCTTTCGTTCTTTCTTTTCCAACTCTACTCTACTCTCCCATTTGTACTCCACCGTTGTTATTTATACTCCTAGTCCTAATCGTTCTTCTTCCCCCGAAAATTTTTTAACTGCTTGTTTTACTTGTTTTTATCATTTCAGCCACTGGTGTGTTATAAACACGGAGTTGGTGCTCAGACTCACAGAAGAATTAGTGGAATATCTTGTGTGAAGTGTCAGTGCATTTATTTTACATACTCAGTAATAAACAGAATCTCAACATGTTTGTGTTCGTTCCTTTCGATTATCTAGTACGAGTTACCTTTCAAGTACGTTTTATTCGAATATCTTCATCCTCAAGCTTTTTAAATATTAATTTGCACTCAAGCTCCGGTGACTAAGTCTCAATATAATCGTATAGAGCTGACTTGAATAGTATACCTGAACTGTCCCAATCTTGAGATGGTAAATTATAATACCGGTAGACCTAACTCCCAGTGTGCCGCACTCACTCGCCGAGAAACAAAATCGTCTGGCATTAGCTGGAACGGAATGGTAGGACTGTCCCGACCATGAGAGTGTTGTGGCAACATGTAAGATTTTAAGCTGAGGTCTGCTAGCATATAATTTTTGTTCATCCGTAGTGTCACTTAACGAATGATTTGGGAAATATAGATATCCTCATATGAGGTATAAAAAATTGCATACGTCAAGATCACACAAAAGAAAAATAACCAAGCGTATTAAGAGGAAAAACTAGAAGAAAGACATTTATATGCAACAATAACATGACCGTGTCAAGGCAGCCAGCCTGTAAAATCAACACTCAGTGTCGACGAAGCCCATCAGGTAGTAACCTGTGTATGGACTCTCCAGTGCAGTTAACCCCTTCACCTACAGATGTCATTTATTTCCTGTTTTGTTGTCTCTCAGTGATATAATCTAGTTCATGAGAGATTTTTCGAACTGGAAATGTTAGATGTAACCTATATTAAGCTTTTCACTAGTAAGTTGAATAAACATAGTAGGATCAAAAACAATATAAAAACATCATTGTACTGAGGGGCTAATGATTCAAGGTGTAAGACGTATATATATGCAGATTTATGAGCGAGGGCACGGCAGATGCAGGAGGACCGTCTCTCGTATCAGTGGTACACGCGCTCAATGGACGTCTCGTTCTGGGGAGATAAAGAAGGCACTGCCGTGATGTGCGTATAATCAATTTTTCGCATTTTATTCCTGTACATTTAACAGTTATTTAATTTCACCCCTCTCTAGTGCGTCCGAGCACTGCGTGATAAGGGTAGCACAAGCACATAGTCATACCAGCGAATGTTTCAATTTTTTCTTCGAGTCGCTGGTCACATTCCTGAAGTTTCAAGGACAAAATTAACAGGAGGTATCACAGATATGAACACGGGTTACGACGTATCTGTTTCGTCCAAGTAAAAGAGAGAAACCACCAGAAAAAATAAAATGGCTGATGATAAGGGAAGGAAGCGAGTGTACTGGATCCACCACGAGAGACCGATGTAATTCCTTCTCCTGCGACGGCCAGAGAGTCACTGCCGGACGGACAGAACTGGCAGAAGGCAAGCGTGGGAGGGGCTTTGCTGACACGCCCACCCCTCACCTCTCACACCCTTACCTGTCACAACCACACCCTTACCACCGTACTTGTCATATCCTCTCCTGTCACACTCACACCCTCATCCCCAAGAACCACACTATCATATGTCACACCCACACCCTAATCTGTCACATCCACATCCTCGCATGTCACACCCAAACCCACACCTCTCACACCCACACCCTTACTCGGCACACCCACACCCTTACTTGGCACACCCACACCCTCAATTGGCACACCCATACCCTAAATTTTCACATCCGCCCCCTCACTTGCAACATTCATCTGTCACATCCTCACGCGTCACACCAAACACCATACTTTTCACAACCACCCCTTGACTCGTCACACCTGTCAAACCCATCCCCTGCTCCCAGAAAACCGCACACACACACACACACACACACACACACACACACACACACACACACACACACACACACACACACACACACACACACACACACACACACACACACACACACACACACACACACACACACACACACACCGTCCATATTGTACATAATAGTTTAATCTAAATATCGCATAATTTTTAAGCACATTTGTTTCCAGTTCGCCGTTGCTGACTTCTCTACAGTATGTCTTTTGTTAATATTGTGTCTCTGATTTTTAACTTCATCGATGATATATTCTTTCTGTAAACATCCTCAGCTATTTTCATCAGTTTTTCTTTCAGTTTCACCTTACCTGCAGCCATCATGTCATCTGGTAAATCTTTCGCATCGTCCAGTCTCAATTATTCTGTCAATATCACACCTAAACATCCTCTTCGCTTTAGTTCCTTGCAAGATATTGTTAGAAGGAACTGTGTGTGTGTGTGTGTGAGAGAGAGAGAGAGAGAGAGAGAGAGAGAGAGAGAGAGAGAGAGGTTAGGTGCGGGA
>NC_137004.1:18093025-18113025 GCF_032717465.1 Coenobita brevimanus | reverse complement strand
ACTTACAAAACAGATTTATTGGCAGACGAGATGAGAGGGTTGAAACCTTAAGCCGTTTCGGGAGAGACACGTTGTAAGTAGACTTAGATGAGGGAGTGACTCACTGGACGAAGACTGTGATGAGTCTGGCGTTACGTGAAAAACATTAACATTGGACGAAATAGTTGGTCATGAAAAGAGCAGCAGAGCTCTTTTTAATAGCTATCCACAGATTTTCTTCATTACACTGCACAGAGTAAAAAATTTAAAGTTTTAGTGAGGGGCTGGGGGTTACTATGCATCAAGCATTTTATCAGGGCTCCTAAGCAGTGGTAACGAGGAGTGTCAGGATAGATCATATATCCTTACTTTGTTCATCGTATTTTTCATGACAGTAAAGATGGGGTTCAGTTATTCATTGCCCTTATGTTTTTAAAAACAGTTATATACTGTCCTCGGCCATCACTCAAAATATACACTCAGAATGGATGATCTCAATAGCGAGATTAAAAACTCTTTGAGTCCAGTGTCTGGAATCAGAAATTATCAACAAATCTCTCCCATTCCTATACTGTGTGGCTTTCTTGATACAAGAACTTCATCCGTCACACAGACCCTGGATGTTCAGCCTAAATTCGCATTTGTCCTCCAGCGAACTGAAGAATCTTGGCTGGTAGGTGGAAAGATGGTTCCTTCCTCATAACTTGATAGCCCACCCTATGTTTTGGAAGCTCAGTGGACTTGTAAGATGAGCAAAATGAAGAGAGATGGAAGTGGTACGAGTAGGCCATAGCAGTAGTGAAGGTTCGGATGACTCGATTCTCTGCTTTAGAACAGCGACCTGTAATCCCTGTCTGCTCCGTCTGTCTGTCTCTTTATGTATGTATACATATTTATATAGATAGATAGATACACATATCTATCTATCTATCTACCTACCTATCTATTTATATATATATATATATATATATATATATATATATATATATATATATATATATATATATATATATATATAAAATGTTTCCGTAAAAATCTATCGTGTGTGTGTGTGTGTGTGTGTGTGTGTGTGTGTGTGTGATGCATCATTTGTGTGTGTGGGTGCATGTGTATATGTGTGTAATGTATCAATTCTGTGTGTGTGTGTGTGTGTGTGTGTGTGTGTGTGTAATCTATCCATTGTGTGTTTGTGTGTGTGCGTGTGTGTGTGTATGTGTGTCACGCACATACATTTGTCATCCTCGCTTTTTCTCCTCTTTTACACCTCCACCTTACTTTCGCACAGTCTTTTTCGCTTTTTCCTTTTTTGTACGCAAGGCACTCCTAGCTGGAAGTGACAAGTTTTATGTGTGTTATTAATCTTGACTTTATAGATGGGAACATAAACGAATATTATTAAACAGTTTTATAAAGGAGGGGCTGAATGATGAAAAGGTGGTTGAATAATGAAAACTGTAGGAAGTTAATGATTAAATTGCTGTCAGGCTCACACAACACACTGCTGCTTTCATGCGCTAATGCAGCTAAAGTAATATCACATTAAGTCTCACAGGGACATAATTTGAGAAACACTTTTTGCTGACGTTCACTTTGACATACCCACACTTCTTTATTCGGGTAAATGCGTGCAGCGAAAGCCATACATGAATACCCTAAACCGTAATATCCATACAATTTTTTTCATCAAACAGAAACATGGTTTCATTAAAAACTTCATAGCCTTCAAAACACATGAATGCATGTTGGTCACTCACATGGTCATAATTTGTGAGTTACAGTGATCAGATATGCACACGTCACAGATATGCACACGTAAACACATACTTAAAATGAAAGAAAAGCACTTGGGAGCCGAATGCTAATCGCCCGCCAGAATATGCGGTTGGGCATGTCCAAGATTTAGGCCATATCTTGATACCTTGAAGGTTTCATGTTGATAGCTCAAGCCGTTAATGAGACATAATGGCGCTGAAGGCAGGCGATAAAAAGTAGTTAACCTTTTGCCAACCATTTTGGTGACCTTGACCTTGACCCCGAGTGCCCATTTTCGAACTCGTCCAAGATTTTGGCCATATCTTGATACCCTGAAGGTTTCATGTTGATGGCTCAAACCGTTCATGAGATATTTTGTTAACACACACACACACACACACACACACACACACACACACACACACACACACACACACACACACACACACACACACACACACACACACACACACACACACACACACACACACACACACACACACACACACACACACACACACACACACACACACACACACACACACACACACACACACACACACACTTACTTGCTTAAAACTGTACTTTTATCACAGAAGACGACAGCTACTTTACTCACTAAGTTGGTGTGTTTCTCAGTCTTTGGTGCCAACGTGTGTGACTGTTCAGACTACTTCTGGATCCACAAACTTTGCCACACAGTTGGCATGTCATGTCTTGGTTTGCTGGAATAACTAAGTTTTGGCTGTGCATCCGTTGTCAGTGCTCATCTCTGGCCAGGTTCCGAACTTCTCCGAGATGAATGGCTCCATAGCTGCCGAGGGTTTGTCACTGTTTTCTGTCCCAGTCATTGGTGTCAGGATATTTTGGTATGATGTTGCATTTATTCAGAGTTGTCCTTAAATGATCTTTACATCTCTTCATCTGAGCTCCTGGGTTGCAACATGCTGCAGAGAGATGGACATACAGAACCTGACGGGGAAGGCGGTGCTCAGGCATGCAGAACACGTGTCCGACCCATCTAGGCTATTTTTTAGCCAGTGTGGTTCCTATGCTGGTTGATTGTGCCGTTGGGGAATTAGTGAGTGAGGGACTTTACCCTCCCATGTGAGTCTTAGGATGCGCAGTAAGCATCAGATGTGAAAAGACTTGGAATATCTGATGTGATGCTGGTAAGTAGTCCGGGATTCAGCACGATATAAAAGGGTGCAGAGCCATTCAACTGTATATACTGATTCCTTCGTCTTGCTTTTCAGGTTAGTGTTTTCAAAGATTCTGGATCTGAGACGGCCAAAATAGGCTGAGGCATGACTGATTCGTCCAAAGACTTCTGCATCAATGTTATGTTTATCTGTGAGCACATTTCCAAGGTAGGTAAAATTCTCCACCTGTTTTACATTTTCCCCATTTATCTGAAATGCAAGAGGCTCTGCTGGTTGTTTCTCTGATATATTCTGTTTTATTGACATTCATTTGAAGCCTCATTGCATGGTATATGTTGGAAATTATGGTGAGACTCCATTGTAGAAATTCTGGGGTATGTGCAAGGACAGTAGTCATCAGCATATTGTATCACTAGGAAATGGGCCATTTCAGTCATTGATTGTGCTTGAAGACGTCCAGTATTTAATTAAGTTACCGTCTTGATGGAATTGGATTTTCATTCCATCATCAGGGTTCATTTGTTGGTGACCTGAAAGGGTGACTGCAGTGACACAAATGCTGAAAATGACAGGAGTCAAGACATATCCCTGCCTTATCCCAACGTCCAAGTTGAAGAGTTTGGATTTGCTCCCACCGATGGACACATGAAAATTCATGCTGTCCTGCAGGCTCTTCAGGATGGCAAGAAATTTGTTTGGAACTTCAACTTTTGAAACAGCATCCCATAAACGTTCTCTGTTGACAGTGCCAAATGCTTTTGCAAGACCACTGAATACAATATATAAGTCACGGTTCTGCTTGTGGTAATTCTCTTGAGTCTGTCGGGCAACAAAGATCATGTCTCAGGTATTTCGTCCTTCTGAAATCCACGTTGTGTTTCATGAAGTGTTGACAGCCAAATGCTTTGTCAGTCTGGACAACATTATTTAGGCTAGTAATTTGCTAGCATTCATGAGGAGGGAGATACCTCTGCTGTTGTGACATCCAGAGCGGTCCCCCTTCTTTTTGTATATGGTCTTAACATCAGAAATAAGTCATTCAGATTATATTTGTTCTTAGTTCCAGATAGTATGAAATTATGGAGGCTCTGGTGGAGTAACTAGTCATGCTGTTTGACTAGTTCAGATGGTGCGCCATCATGGCCAGGGCTTTTGTTATTTTTTAGAGATCAGAGTGCCTGAACAGTTTCAGGAAGAGTAAGTGGGACATCTATATTTGCCGTTTAAGGAACCTTTGGGTTGTTCAAATGGATGTTATGCTCCACTGGGTTTCTTTGATTCAGTACGGTATTGAAGTGCTGTGCCCATCTTTTTAGGATTGCTTGCTTGTCTTTCAGGAGTTTTCCTTCAGCTGATCAAAAAGGGGTTATGTTTTGTTTGGTTGGCTCATAATTGGTTTTCATGGACTTGTAGAACTCACGTTGGTCATTAATATCAGCCAGTCTTTGCGTTCATTTGCTTTCCCAGTCCACCATTTGTTCTCCATGTCATTCTGTTTTTCTGCATTTCACTTCTGAGATTAAGGAATTCAGTTTTTAGGGTTAAGGAGCTAGGATGCGCCATCCAGTTGTTATGTGCTCTATTCTTTATTGCAAGAAGATCATGTATGCCCTCAGCATTTTCATCAAACCTGTCTTTATGGTGGCGAGTGGAGAAGTCTAGGGTTTCTTCTGCAATGCTTTGAAGCAGTGTCTTAGCGTTCAGCCGCTCTGCATTTAAGTTTGTTGCATTGATGTTTGGGTCAAGTGGTGGACACTGAAAGAGTATGTCTGTAATACTACTGCAGAAGGTATTAAATCGCTCCATCATTTAAAATACTGCAGTTTAATTTCTTGCATAATGGTCTTTGGCGCATTTGTGAGCTTATGACTAGTTGCAGCTTGGTCAGTATAAAGTTATGGTCTGTTGTGCACTCAACACCTCTCATAGCTCGGATTATAGGAACTTCTCCTTGATCTCGTTGCCTTACAGAGACATAGTTAGGTGCCAGTGCCTAGATCATGGGTGCATCTATGTTGTCTTGTGTTTATTTTTAAGTTGGTGATGACCATATTGCGTTCCGAGCATAAGGGAAGCAGTTGAAGACCACTGTTGTTCATGTTACCAACACCGTGGCAGCCTATAATGTCTTGCCAGAGGTCATTATCTTTTCCTACTGTGGCATTAATATCTCCAAGCAGGATGAGTTTCTCATTATATGGTAATGACCTAATAACAGCATCCAGAGAGTCAAAAAAATAATCTTTGACAGTGTCCTCAGAATCAAGCACCGGGGCATAGGCACTGATGAGTGTTGTGCCTCTAACACAACATCCTGCGCCTTCTGTCTGTCACCGCCTTGATTCGCAAGTATTCCTTGTCACAGTGAAATTTGTTCCTACAGTGAGCGAACGATGCTTACTTTCTTTTAAGTTTGGAAATAGGCGGCTCGGTCCGACCCGACTGCCACGTTAGGCAGAAACTAATAACTTTACTCTTGTGTGAAGTGGAGTTGAAATTCTTATGTAAGTGGTGTTCATTCAATAAATTTTGTTATCACCTAAAAACTCACCCATAAAAGCATAGGAACCTCATGGAATCTCAAGTTTTCCAAGGGATTGTTTGGCTTTAATTGGTGAATGCCTCAAATTACGAAAACAAATTTTTAAGAATCCGACTTAACTTTGTGTTTTTGGCATCAGTTGTAACAATTAAACATCAGCGATTCCGCCAATAATTTTACGTTTTTGCCATGTTTTGATAGTGAAATCACCTATTTCTGGCTTTAATTATCTCATCAGCAAAGAGGGAAATTGTAATAGCATGGTGTTTGCTAGCTCGTCACGCTTTACTGGTTGTAAGGAGAATGAAAGGTAAGTGTATTATCTTTCCAATTCCCTTGTTTTTCTAGTGGAAAGAAATCTTAGTTACGAAAACAAACTTATCGCAAGTTGTTTTATACTGAAAGTCTTCCCCTCGGTGTCCAGCTTCCTACCTCACTGATGTATGTGTCCACTCGACATTCAGCTTAGACATACGATGATATAATTTAGTGTAATAAACCAGAGTTTGTCAGAATCTAATAGGGGCAATGTACTGTCAACTGTCACTCTTATATGGTGAAATATTCTGACTGTGCGTTTGGGTGCAGACACACAGATGAGATGCAATTCAAGTGAAGACTATATATTGCCTGTGAAAGCTGTTCTTAGTAACGGATCAACAGGCTTCTATTGTCGAACTCAGGAAGGACTGCCCACGACATACCACCCCTCATTACATACTCTTGAACCTTATCTTTCCACCTCGCTCGTCATCTTCCCCATCTCCTCCTCATCCTCTCAGCCACATCACTCTTATTATATTCTTCTAGCCAGTCTGTCACATTCTGTGTGCTCCAATCGCAAAACCGTTTAAGAGCGAATCTTTTTATATTTCCCATAATATCGGAGGCCAAACAGAGAGATCCTGCCACTTTGATGCGACAGTTACGTTTATTTCGTTCCACAAATTGCAGACGTGTATCTATCCAGGATTCTATTGCATCATACCCATTTTTCCCTTCCAACCTTGCTGTGTCCTTCTGTGATGCAGACTAAAAAAAAAATAAAGGAAATGAAGCCTTTTGTCTGCATGTGCCTAAACTGCATCACAGTATAAATGAAAAGAAATAGTTTTGGCTTCGTCTTTTATTCCCCTCTTCTATTCTAAATTGGCTTCTTTTACTCATATCTCATACTCTCTCCCTGCCCTTCAACCACCAACTCTCTCTCTGTTTCACACACACACACACACACACACACACACACACACACACACACACACACACACACACACACACACACACACACACACACACACACACACACACACACACACACACACACACACACACACACACACACACACACACACACACACACACACACACACACACACACACACACACACACACACACACACACACACACACACACACACACACACACACACACACACACACACACACACACACACACACACACACACACACACACACACACACACACACACACACACACACACACACACACACACACACACACACACACACACACACACACACACACACACACACACACACACACACACACACACACACACACACACACACACACACACACACACACACACACACACACACACACACACACACACACACACACACACACACACACACACACACACACACACACACACACACACAAACACACACACACACACACACACACACACACACACACACACACACACACACACACACACACACACACACACACACACACACACACACACACACACAATTCTTGGCCATTGTCATCTCATATTGTACACATCCCTGTCCTACGTCATCTCATACTGCCGACCTTCTCTCCTCTTCACTTCCTTCTTTATCCGTCTCTCATTCCAGTCCTTTATCCACCACTTTTATCTCACCCCTACCCCTCTCTGTCACTCTCCCATTCATATCCTCTGCCATCATCAAAGGTCGGCTCATGTGTAGCAGTGTGTGGACAAACCAACTAAATAGTTTTAATCTGTATGACGCAGCATGGTAGGCAGTGATTTTTTGTACGGCATCTCAATCCATTCGTTCAGTGACAGAATGAGAAATACTGAGACTACATCCCTTCCATAGCACTGCCTTGTAATTAGCGTCATGTTCAGGGTGGTAATCTCTCGCTAAGACTAAGTATTCAAGATCGAGAGATGAACATTATGGGCCAGGTTAGGGTGGACAGCAAAAATCTGTAGCATCGCTCCGCCACCGTCCTCAGTCACCTCATGTGGAGCAACTGGAGCAACAAAGTACGACGAACCCAGACACACACACACACACACACACACACACACACACACACACACACACACACACACACACACACACACACACACACACACACACACACACACACACACACACACACACACACACACACACACACACACACACACACACACACACACACACACACACACACACACACACACACACACACACACACACACACACACACACACACACACACACACACACACACACACACACACACACACACACACACACACACACACACACACACACACACACACACACACACACACACACACACACACACACACACACACACACACACACACACACACACACACACACACACACACACACACACACACACACACACACACACACACACACACACACACACACACACACACACACACACACACACACACACACACACAGTCCTTGGCCATTGTCATCTCAACCCCTGTCATCTCATATTGCACACATCCCTGTCCTACGTCATCTCATACTGCCGACCTTCTCTCCTATTCACTTCCTTCTTTATCCGTCTCTCTTTCCTTTCCTTTATCCACCACTTTTATCTCACGCCTACCCCTCTCTGTCACTCTTCCATGCATATCCTCTGCCATCTCTTTTGCCTGCCTCTTCTCCTGCCTTATATTGTTCCCATTTTTATTTTCATTTGATCTCCCTCCCCCTTGTTTCTCTTCTCTCGTGTCCTTACCAGTCTCTTTTTCTCTTCGTCCATCATAATCAAGTGCCATCTCTGTCTTTAACGTAGGCTGTCTCTAATCTTCATCCATCATTTCTCTTCCATTCCTTCCCTTCTTTATCTTTCTTCTCGTATTCCAGTCTTTTGTCATCCCCTAAACCCTATCAATTTCTTCCATCTTTTACTAATGTCTCTTACTTAACCTTCTATATCTCTTTTCTTTCATCCATGCCTTTCGTATCTCATTACTATCCCATGTCTCCATATCCTTGTATCTCGTATTCTTTGTCTTTAGCCATCATTTTTATCATATCCGTTCCTTTTATTTTTCATTACTCTTTTCCTTTCTTCTTCTCTCTTTGTTTCTCTTTTCCTCCATTTTTCCCCTCGCTTTAGTTTTCTCTGTGACTTTTCCCTTTTCCCCGTTTCTTCTCACCTTCCCCCATTCCTTCATCTTCGGTCTTCCTTTTTCTTTCTTTTCTCTTGTCCTTCCCCCTCCCTCTTCACTTCTTATCTTCATTCTTCCCATATCCTTTGTCTCTCGCTGTACTGTATATCTCCCCCGCATCCTCTATCACTGTCATTCATTCCTTCTTTCTGCCTCCGTCCTTCTCCCTCCTTCCGTCCTTCTCCTGCAGTTCCTCCCTCCGTCCTCCATTCAGTCAATCCTTTTTCCTGCCATCTTCCTGTCTTCTCCCTCGCTCCTTCTTTCTCCCCCCATTCCTCTCTCTTCGTGCTGTTCCTAAAATCATCACCCTCAAAGTGACGCCATCAACTACCCTATCTCAGCCCATTTTCTGTGTCATCCTTTTTTCCTCCTTCCTTACTCTTTTTCCCTCATTTTTACTTTTTACTTTTCTCTCTTTTTTTCTTCTTCCATCCTTCTCCCTCTATTCTTTCTTCATTTCTCCTTTGACCTTTGAGACTGGGAAGCTCTTTTACTGAAAGAACCAAACCGTCACACTGAATACTGTGTTTGGTATTTTCAGTAAAGGGCTTCATTCATCTCACGAAACACATCATGACACTGAGGCATTATAACAGTGTGTTTTAACTCTTTCTTTTCTTCTTTTTTCCTTTCCTTTTTTTTTTTTTTTTTTTTTTTTTTTACTGTCAAGCGTTCCTTTCAAAGCATAAAAAATTGTTCCCTCTAAAGTTAACTTTCCGCCCGCTGTTCACTTAAGGAGACTTTGAGTCTTCTAAGTTTAGTTATCTGCCTTTGAAAGCTAACACATCAAATATGTATTGCTATCAGCAAATTCTTTGTCTTTGTAGCTCACCAGCTTCTTAAAGAAAAAAAAAGTCCCCAAAATGGATAAAATCGTCCCTTGAGAAATTAAATGATTTCAATCGTCCGGTGACAACATGCATAAGCCAGTAATATCATACGTCACCCCTACCCTCAGCCAAAAGAAAGTATATCCTCTTTGTTGTGTAAAATTATCTGTAGATAGAAAAAATAAATCATTTGCCACCGGTTTCAAGGGGCTTATAGTTAACTCTACAAAGTGAACCATCCTACACCCTACCTGCCTCAACCCAGTCCCCTGTGTTGCCATTCCATCTCATCTCCCAGTCCATCATTTCCACCGAGACTGGAATTTCTGGTTTATCCCGGATTGGCCCACATCTCCCGTAATATCAATCTTCCTTTTCATCACATACATACATGCATACAGGGAAAGACTCTCTCTCTCTCTCTCTCTCTCTCTCTCTCCCTCTCTCTCTCTCTCTCTCTCTCTCTCTCTCTCTCTCTCTCACACACACACACACACACATACTGCATACATACAGTATCCATAACAGTACTAAATGATACAATTCGGCAGCAGTGCATCTATGCTGGAAGCTTTAACCACTTTGCACTGCCACTCACGTTATATGTTTGTCATTAATGGTATAATATAATACGCCGTAACTCACTATAATACTTTTAGTATAATATGAAGTTAATAGCACTAATGAAATGTTACTGTCATCACTGCGGTGAGTTATGTTTTTGCGTAACTAGATACTCACCGTGGAATATATTCATTTCCAGACTCGGTGCGCGTACTCAATAAACAGATTATGATAAAAGTTGATTATAAAGAAAATTATAAACGTTACTTTGCAGATTGTTACTCTTGGACGGAGAAAATATCCAGCAAGTTGAGTGATGTGCAAAGGACTGTATGACACATTTCACTGGGTTTGCTACTGATAGCTCTCCGAGTCTCGTATTTTTGCTTTCTTGTTTATGGATCCTAA
Organism: Coenobita brevimanus; assembly: GCF_032717465.1. Taxonomy (NCBI): domain Eukaryota; kingdom Metazoa; phylum Arthropoda; class Malacostraca; order Decapoda; family Coenobitidae; genus Coenobita; species Coenobita brevimanus. The sequence continues at coordinate 18,102,341 of NC_137004.1, read as the reverse complement.
CTCCCTCAGTCTTTAGATGGGAGAAAAGTCTTGATAATGATGATGATGATGATGATGATGATGATGATAACGGTGATTTTATTATTATTATTATTATTTTTATTGATATTATTGTTATTATTATTATTATTATTATTATTATTATTATTATTATTATTGTTGTTGTTGTTATTATTATTATTATTGTTATTCTTATTATCATCATCATCATGATCATCATCATCATCATCATTATTATGTAACATTTCTGGAAAAATGAATTTCAGGAAGATTTGCTTTAATAACCAGACTCTAATGAGTGGCTTTTTACACTTCTCGCCTGTAGTGCGGAGGAGTGTAATGTTGTACGGTATGTGTGTGTGTGTGTGTGTGTGTGTGTGTGTGTGTGTGTGTGTGTGTGTGTGTGTGTGTGTGTGTGTGTGTGTGTGAACGGTATCTCACACAGTTTTGATCCGAACTTTAATAAGTTGGTGGAAATGTTACGGGTCAGGCAAGGGGGTTGCTTTTTGCTTTTTAATCAAAGGTCAAGGACACATGAAAAGGTCAAGTTAAGCAGTTTCGATCTCACTGTGACCAAACTCAGCGGGAAGTCTTAAAGGTAAGGCAAGAACAAAGGGATTCAATGTTGAGAAGTCAGCCAAAGTTCAGTGTCAGAGGGAAAGGTCAAAGGTCGGCTTATGTGTATCAGTGTGTGGACGAAATAACTAAATAGTGTAGTTTTAATCTGTATGACGCAGCTTGGTAGGCAGTAATTTTTGTACGGCATTTCAATCTCATTCTTTTAGTGACAGAATGAGATATACTGAGACTACATCCCTTCCATAGCACTGCCTCGTAATTAGCATTATATTCAGGGTGGTAATCTCTCGTTACGACTAAGCATTCAAGATGGAGAGGTGAATATTTTAGGCCAAGCCAGGGTGAACAGCATATAATATATTTGTAAATTTGTAGCATCGCCCCGTCACCGTCCTCAGTCACCTCATGTGGAGCAGCTGGAGCAACAAAGCACGACGAACCCAGGCACCTAGGACACACACACAAACACACACACACAAAGAGAGAGGGAGGTGAGCAAGTGAATGAGTGGGTGAGTGAGTGAGAGTGAGTGAGAGTGAGTGACAATGAAAGAGAGTGAGTGAGTGAGATAAATTAGATATAGAGACTGTGATAGATAAGCGAGTGGGTGATTCAGTGTGTGAATGAATGAATGAGTGAGAGGGTGAGTGTGTGAAATAGATGGATAGATTATATAGATAGATAGATAGATGTGTGTGTGTGTGTGTGTGTGTGTGTGTGTGTGTGTGTGTGTGAATGCAGGAATGCAGAGAGAGAGAGAGAGAGAGAGAGAGAGAGAGAGAGAGAGAGAGAGTGGAATTAAGGGGAAAAGAAGGCTATGGACTGAAGGAAAAAGGACGAAAAGAGAAGGGAAGGAGAGAGAATGAAGAAACGAAGAAGAAATTAAGGCAGGAGGGAGAAGAAAGGAAGAAGAATGAAAGAAGGAGAAAATGATAATGAAATAAGAGGAGAAAAGGAAAATCGCAGGATAGGGAATGAAGGAAAGATGGAGAAAGGAGGAAGGAAGAAGAGAAAATGAAGAGAAGGGGAATGAAGGAGGAGGGAGGCAGGAGGAATGAAACAGAGAGGGAGAAATGAGTAGAGGCACTGACAATGAAGACAAGAGAAATGAAAGATGAAGGAGTGCTAGGGAATGAAAGAAAGAAGAAAGGAGGGAGAGAGAAGAAAGAGGGAGAAAGGAAGAGGGAGGGAGGCAAAAAGAAGGTTGGGACGAAGACGATGGAAGGAGAGAGAGAGAGAGAGAGAGAGAGAGAGAGAGAGAGAGAGAGAGAGAGAGAGAGAGAGAGAGATGGAAAAAGGAAGAATGTAGAAGAAAGTGAGATGTGAAAGGAGAAAAAAGGAAACTGGGAGAAAGAAGGAATGGTGTAGGTCGAAGAGGGAGGAGTATGGAGAAAAAAGAGGAGGGAGCAAGAAAGAAGGAAAAATGAAGAAAAACTATGGATGGAAGGGAGAAAGGAGAGGAATATGAGGAAATTAAATGAGGAGGTTAATGGTTTCTTCTTAATTATAGATGGCAGACAATATCGCTTTCTCTAATGTTTTCAAAATTTCCGTGAATATCAACACAGATTCTTTTGTTTCTCAAGGTCCAAGGAAATTGTCCATTATCCACTGATTGCTCCTATTGGCCATTCTCACGCTGCTCTGGAGGGGAATGTAATTTCTTCTGGTAATGAACAACACTTTTTGTGATGGAAGGTGTGCGATGGAAGTGTCCGTGAGCAGCTTTGTAGTTATGGCGACGGGAGAGAGGGGCCAGAATTCCAAAAGTATTTTAGGCACTTTCGCTTCTTCAGCACGGTCTACGTTATGTTTGCTATGATTAGCTACATTGCTTTATTAGTGTTTTGTTATGTTAAAGCTATCGGTAAGTAAAGTAAGAGTGATCAGCACTAGGAGTAAAATGGCTTACTATATGGAAATATACGTTTAGAAATGAAACCAACTGGGAGACTGAAACATAAGAGAGGGAGGGAATTGAATGACAAAAATAATTTTGTTGTTGTTGTTGTCCCAGGCTCATACGGGCGTAAACCCGATGGTCCATAAAAATCCGGTCACTTCAGCCGGACGCTTCCAGAGTTATATTGGTGTGGTTGTGTGTGCTCTGAGTATAAGGTCCATTAGGTGATTGTGTTATGGTGTGAGGGGCTGCATTACGATGAGTACAGAGTAACTTGTCTCTTAAATATACTATCTGCTGATAATTAAAAATGAGACAGTTGATGGTCAAGCCAAATCGTAGTCTGGCTAGTTGAATTCGTGTCTGTTGAAATGGTAAAGATCAGTGGGATGAGTATCTGGCGAGGAGTCTTAAAGGAGTGGTGTAGGGCTGGAGGTTTTGGATGGCTGTTGTGGGTATGTATTTGTGTACCTGTCTGTGTAACGTTATGTTGGGTGAAGAGCGACTTGCATTTTCAAGTACTCTTTGAAGCATTCAACAGCTGCCCATGTTTCTTTTATTTTCTTTGTAGTGGATCGTGGGTAGGGTGTAACATGCAACTGGAAGGATGAGATGGATCCTGTAACCATGCTTTGAATTGTTCATGCGATTTCTATTTGCGATCTTTGCACATTCAGTCTGTATTCTTTAGAGTTTTGCTTTTGTTCTTATACTTGTTTTATTTTTCATGTTTATAAACTAGCTGTTACGTTGGGGGAGAGCTTGTGCTCGTGTAATCTAATATTGTCCGGTTGAACTGTTTTTACACTGTTTCCCGCCAATCTGTTTGTTGTCGGAAGCTAACGCCAGTGAGTGCTTTCAGTGTATCGGGTTTATAGGAGGCCTTTGTTAAGAGATGGGTGGATATGGGATAGATTAATAGATGGATGTAGGGTAATGGTAAAGTAATATATGGCAGAGTAATAACAGGATAATAGAGATGGATGTCATGTAAAGTAATAACAGGATAATGATGAGGGACATTTGGTTGCAACATGGTAATAGAGAAACATGTAAGGGAGGGTTAGGATAACAGTACTGGGATACAACACAAGATAATAGAGGCATGTAGGGTAATGGCAGGGTAATAGAGATGAACGTATTATAATAATGGGATGATACATTAATGAAGTGTGGGGTAGTAATAGGATAACTGATACGGAAGTAGGGTAATGGCAAGATTATATAGGAGGATGTAGGATGGAGGGTAGTGAAAGGATTGAGGATAATGGCAGGAAAATAGAATTGAATGTAAGACAGGTGAAAGACCAGTAAAGTATGCTTTGTGAGCGCGTAACGAGCGAGCGAGCGTTTGTACATACGTCTATCATCATAATTTCATCTTGGAGTAAACTTTCAACATTCATGATGGGGTAGTTGAACAATAACAGAAGAATGGTTGAGCTAAAAGATTTACTTTTTCACGTTTTCTCTCTGGGTGTGCATATATCGAGGCACTGTAACATTTATCACACACGCAGTGTTCAGTTCTCTGCTCCCTACTTTCCGTGTCAACGAGCAGCATCGGTAAACGCTTGGCTATCAATTGAACGATAAAACCCAGAAATAGGGCGATTACCCTTGCTGATTTCACCCCTTAAACATGGAAAAAATGTACTTGTAAAATTATCCAATACAGTATTTAATTGTTTGAATTCACACAAGAAAACATAGTGCTACAACATGAAAACTTTTAAAATTTTATTTCATAGTGGAGCACGTCAATTGAAGCCCTCGGTACATTCCCTTGGCAAGCTGGGATTCCAAGGGATGTCTTTGGTCTCATGAGTAAATATAGCGCAAATTATTGAATGTATCTACTACCTGCTGAAAGAATCTCTTCTCTATCTCACATAGTAGAAAAGTTATTAGCATCTGAAAACCATCGTGCTTGGGACTTGTCATGTCAGGCCAGACCGGGTAATGTCTGGCTGCTCGTTTCTCAGCTGAACATAGAGTAAACATTGCTAAGCTCGCTGCGCTCGATTGCTCGTAATAACAGGGTGGTTGAATGGTAATGACGGGGTAACCAAGATGTACGCAGGATAATAAGAAGATAGAGATGGATGTAAGACAGGTAAAGGATAACAGAGGTGACTGAATGGCAATGAGAGGTGAATAGAGATGTATGGCTTAACCCGCCCCGTCCCGACCGATTTTCCACCACTGACTCCTCCCAATCCTGACCAATTTTGGAAAAAAAATTTAGGGGCTAAAACCTCCGCTTTTGGTGAGAAACATTGAAAATTCATAGAGAAATCACTCACCTGAGGTTTAAAATACTTGATCCAGGTAGCAGTACCCCTTACCTTACTGGGTTTTCTATCAGGCTTGCTCAAAAGAAAAGGAGTTCTATGGGAGGGTAACTACTCCACACCACTCATAAATGGTATTTATTTATTTATTTGGTACGAATTTATATGTAGTATGATTGTATATTGGTTTTCACACAGTAATATAGGCAAATAAGCATTGTTTCACTCACCAAACACATCAACATACCTGACATCTTTTGGCAACATTACATGATCATCATTTCTGATTGTTTCTTCCTCTAATGCTACGTAAACTTTGTCCTCCACATTGTCATCGATTGGGAAATCACTCTGGCCCTGAATTTTGTACCGTGGCACGACATGTCTTTACTGGCCAGGTTACTGGTAACAGGGGAATTAAGGCATTGTCTCTGCCTGGCACCTTGTAGAGGAAGGTGTCCTGTGTATACGTATCAAAAATCTCGTGCAAAAATTGAAAATTGTGCAAATTAGGGACCTTGCAATTGATGCGTGTTTATATATGTCAATGGGACTGACAGTGACAAAACGTGTGGACGTATATATACATCAACGGGATGCAGCAGGTTAGTACAAGCTGGTATTGAACTGTTCATATGAAGTCAATGGTTCACTAAAAGATCTGACTCCCCAAAATGGTTTAATAGCAACTGTTCCAGAGCAACAGCCCAGAAGTCATTAGCTTATATCTCTTACTTAGAATAAAAAACATCTGAATCAGTCAGTTTAATATTGTTGGAAACAATACAAAAACAGTAATAAATCTCATTAAGTCAAACTTTCTTTACAACCAGGCATCCAAACTGCAAAAAAATCTTAATGATAATAGAATATTCTGGTCAGCTCTCAATTTATTCAATAAATACTTTAATAAGGCTTCAGCCATTCCCTCACTAAATCTTCAGAAGGTAACATTAGAAATGACCCGTGTGTTAACCCGTACAATCCCGCCGTCAACATGGTGCCGACAGTACAAAACGTCTCAATTAATCCCAGCAACGTGATGGTGCCGACAGTAAAATTCGAGCACTGTAGCACGTCACAAACTGCTTTAGTCTAGCTAATTTTTTGCTAAAGAGTAGCTTCATGTGTCCAACTTGCTGTAGTACTGAGTTTGGTTCTGCATGGCTGGGTAACATCAGTTTGCCACTGTCCGTCATAGTGTCAGAACGTTGTGAAAACCACATCATTTTTCTGCCTTGTTGGGCTCGAGAAGGCAGTTGAAATTGTCGCATGGACCCTTCTGGCCCTTCATTTAGTGATTCTTCAGAAGAGGAAGACCTGGATGACTTCTGGGGAGGAATATGAGCCAGTGGAGAAGGATATTGAGAACAGGGAATCCCCCATTCTCCTCCCCTGTTCTCTCTCATCCCACCCAATTGGGTGGGAAAACATCACTCACAGCTTGGGAAACTGGGCTAAAAACATGACAGACGGCCATTGTGCTCTTATTTCTCCTATAAGGAGTACTTTTTTTTTTTTTCGCTTTTTCTTGATTTATATGTCCTTCTGAATTGTGTTATGCAATAAATATTATTTCCGTTTTTGGTCCGGGATTGGGTGGGTATAAAATGCAAAATGCCTGAGATGGTACAGGTTAAAGTGAATATCCTTGCCAGTACATTTGCCAGAAATTCTACGTTAGAGGAAGTCAGCCACAACGTCCCAATATTAGAACTTGACTCTTTCGAAATTGTTCCATTTAAAATACAGACTAGATACGTAAAATCCATCCTAGACAAGTTACCAACCAACAAAGATCCAGGCCCAGATGGAATTCCTCCAGTTGTTTTGAAAATGTGCTTCCCCAGAACTTGTTTCTGTTCTAGCCAAATTATTCAGACTATGCATACGTACATTGTCACCCTAATTCTTGGAAAGAAGCCAATATCCACCCAATTCCGGAAAAAAGAAGTTCCTCTTACATCTCTGATTACAGACCAGTAGCCAACACTTCTCCTCTTGGTAAAGAATTTGAAATCGTAATGTCTTGAATCCAAAAACTTAATTAATGGTAGACAGTAGGGTTTTCGCCATGAAAGATCCACCATTGATACACTTAATCTCCTGACTTGCACCATCCATCAGTCAACCGACCAACATGGAGAAATTCATGCAGTAGCCCTTGATAATTCTAAAGCTTTTAACAGAGTGTGGCACCGTTCCCTGCTATCCAAACTCCCTTGCTATGGACTAATGTCTTTTGTTCCTTTGATTTCCTCATATTTTTCTGGCTCCATCTTTATTCATCATCATCATCATCATCATCATCATCATCATCATCATCATCTGGACCTCTTTTCCCACCTTAGGGTAGGGTGAGGAGTAGCAATGTCCAGACAGCCCAAATTTGCCTAGTCCAATGGGCCACACTTCCATTCACTCATCATTCAAGCCTCAGGAATCCTGGCTCTGTCAGATATGCAAAAAAAAAAAAAAGAAAAAAAAAAATACTCACCACATTCTGTAGCTTCACATAAACGTATCTGACTAAGTCAACCCGGACACTGCACATTAACCCTCCCGGGCACGTTGATGCGAATTGCATTCCATGTGTCTTTTCTGATAAATGCACATTGATGTGAATCGCGTTCCGTGTGTCTTTTCTGATAAACACACATTGACGCAAATCACTTGAAAAAGCAGAAAAAAATCACCAAAAATTAAGTTTTTGACCGATTTGAGTTAAATTTTGGTGTGTACTAGCGGGCGCCACTGTAGCACCTTTGTAGCACCTCCTCTGAGCCTGTCCACAGCGATATACCTCAGTAGCTCAAGAGTAGCCAGGCTGTAGGGTTGCGCGGCGTGTGTTGTCCCTTTCAACACCTTTAATTCTCCCCCTACTGCCCAAGCTGAAGCCCGTATGGACTGAGTGTGATTATATATTATTTATGATCATATTTTGAAGTGATTTTGTCGATGGAACGTGGATATATATCTCGAAAAGCAATTGTGCCCATTATCGGTCATTAGCCCTAGGGGCAGGACTCGTGTTCACTGGAGCGGAGTTTCGCCACTCTTCTTCCCTTAGGCCCTAATACTGTGAGTATATATAAAGTGAAGCCAGTGCCTAAACTGTATATTGTGTGAAAGATATACTGGCTGGCTTTGTGAAATAATGGAACTAGCAGGCATTACTGACGCCATAGCCATAGTCTGGAATGGGGGAGGCGTCACCTGTATGCCATAGTTGGGAAAGAATTATTAGAGGTATTTTGGGATGGAATCATTTTGATAGTGATATTGTATTTGCGTATGAATTTGTGTGAAATATACGTCAAACATGCTGCGAGTGTTCGTGAAGGAGTGTGGTGTGTGCCATAATAGCAGTGCATTGTACTCTCGAGGTGAAGGTGCTGCATCACGATGTACCGAAGTCAGGAATGGAATAATTGCAGAGGTAGGAATGGAATCATTGCAGTAGTCATGTATTTCTGTATGGTTTAGTGTGAAGTGTACGTAAATGTGCCGTGAGTGTTTCTGCAGGGATATTATGGGTGTGTAACATTTGTTATCGGTACTTAAGCAGCAGATGTGCAGGGGACATAAGGATGCCTAGTAACTACGGACGTCAGTGAACAGGTACTGTACCTTGCTCAGACATTTATAGAGAACTTATACTTTCTGTGCAATGTATGTGAAATGTGCCACGAGTGTTCATGAAGGGATATTTAGGGTGCATAGCGTATGTTTGCAGTACCTTAGCAGCAGGTGTGTAGGAGACGTAAGGACGCCTAGCAACTACGGGTGTCAGTGAACAGTATTGTACCATGCTCAGACATTTATGGAAAACTTATACTTTCCTTAAAATGTACGTGAAATGTGCCACGAGTGTTCGTGAAGGGATATTTTGGGCGCGTAGCATATGTTCGTGGTACCTTAGCGGCAGGTGTGCAGGAGACGTAAGAACGCCTAGCAACTACAGACGTCAGTGAACCGGTACTGTACCTTGCTCAGACATTTATAGAGAACTTATACTTTCTGTGCAATGTACATGAACTGTGCCACGAGTGTTCATGAAGGGATATTCAGGGTGCATAGCATATGTTAGCGGTACCTTAGTGGCAGGTATGCTGGGGACGTAAGGACACTGGGCAACCACAGACGTCAGTGGACAGGTACTGTACCATGCTAAGACATTTGCTGATAACTTATGATATATATGAAATGCTAGTGCTAGTGTCACGAGTGTTCGTGGAGATATAGTTAGGGTGTATATCATGTGTTGGGGGAACTTTAGGGGAAGGAGAGCAGAATATATATATATATATATATATATATATATATATATATATATATATATATATATATATATATATATATATATATATACACACATACACACACACTCAATCCTCGTAACTCACGGAAATTTAGGTCTGGACCACTGCCATGATTTACGAATTCCGTGATTTATGAATAATAGCTCTTATGTGCAGGAGTAGGTGAGAATGAGAGAGCAAAAGAAGGAGTGTGTATAGTTGTGAGTAAAAGATGGAAG
>NC_137004.1:18023025-18088025 GCF_032717465.1 Coenobita brevimanus | reverse complement strand
GTTAGATGTACAGCTCAGAAGGTCATTGATGAATAAAAGGAAGAGAGTTGGTGTTAGGACAGAACCCTGAGGAACACCAGTGTTGATAAATCTAGAAGAACGATGGCCGTCTGCAACAGCTGCTATAGAATGACCAGAAAGGAAGCTAGAGATGAAGGCACAGAAAGAAGGATTGAAACCGTAAGAGCGTAGTTTGGAATTAAAAGATTTATGCCTGACTCGATTGAAAGCCTTTGAGATGTCAAGTGCAATGGCAAAGCTTTCTCCAAAGTCCCGAGAGGAGGATGACCAGGAGTCTGAAAGGTAGGTGAGAAGATCGCCAGTGGAGCACTCCTGATGGAACCCATATTGACGATCAGAAAGAAGGTTGTGATAGGAAAAATGCTTTAAGATTTTTCTGTTAAGAATTGACTCGAAAACTTTTGAGACACAGGATGTTAAAGCAATTGGACAATAATTAGAGGGTTGGGAATGGTCACCCTTCTTTGGGACTGGCTGAATGAGATCAACTTCCAGCAAGAAGGTACAAGTTGACAGACAAAGGCGAAAGAGTTTACCTAGGTAAGGTGTAAGCACTGAAGCACAGTTCTTGAGGACAACAGGAGGGACTTCATCAGGCCCATATGCCTTGTAGTATTGAGGCCAGTGATAGCAGAAAATACATCAGCTGAAGAAATTTTAATGTCAGCCATGAGGAAGTCTGAGGGGGGGAGGTGATGGAGGAACAGCACCAGAATCATCTAAGGTGGAATTGGAGGAGAAAGTCTGAGCGAAGATATCTGCTTTATCGGTGGAAGAAATAATTACAGAGCCATCAGAATAGAAAAGAGGAGGGAAGGATGATGAGGTAAAGTTGTTAGAAAGGTTTTTGGCAAGGTGCCAGAAGGAGCAGGAAGAATTCGAGTTGGAGAGTTGAGAGCATTTAGTATGGATGAAATTATTTTTAGCAGAGCGAAGAACAGACTTAGCATGATTCCGGGCAGAAGCAAAAACAAGATGTGATTCAAGGGTGGGTTGGCTTCGGTATCTTTTATAGGCCCTCTCCTTGTTGTGGACAGCAATAGAACAAGTGTGATTAAACCATGGCTTTCTTGCATTAGTCAAAGGATATGAGAGGGGAATGTATGCTTCCATGCCCGAAAGAATAACCTCCGTAATGCGCAAGGCACACTCAGATGGCTCCCGGCCATGGAAGCAATAATCATTCCAGGGAAAATCAAAGAAGTACTGCCTCAGGGCCTCCCAATCTGCAGCTCCAAAGTGCCACAGATGACATTTCTTTGGGGGTCCGCAGGCTGTACTGGAGCGATAGGACAGGTTAAAGGAATAAGGTTGTGATTGGAGGAGCCCAACGGAGAGGAAAGATTAACAGTGTAAGCAGAAGGATTAGTTGTAAGGAAGAGGTTAAGTATGTTGGAGCTCTCTCCAAGGCAGTCAGGGATATGGGTAGGGTGCTGTACAAGCTGCTCTAGGTCATTAAGGGTAGAAAAGATGTAGGCTCATTCACCTGGTGGATCAGTGAAAGGAGAGGAGAGCCAAAGGTCGTGGTGAACATTGAAATCACCAAGAATGGCGATTTCAGAGAAAGGAGAAATGGATAGAATGTATTCCATTGTAGAAGTAAGATAGTTGAAGAATTTTTGATAGTCAGTAAAATTAGGAGATAATTAAACAATGCAGATACACTTAGTCAGAGAATGACAAGAAAGCCGAAGCCAGAGAGTACAGAATTCAGAGGAATCAAGTTCAGGAACACGAGAGGTCATTGCATACATATACACAACAGCAACCTTTGGTTTTGAAATGAGTATAGAGAAAATAGGAGGATACAGAATAGGGTTTGCTGTCAGTTGCCTCAGACAGCTGTGTCTCTGTCAAGAAGAGAAGGTGAGGTTTAGAGGAGGAGAGGTGGTGTTTGACAGAAAGAAATTTAGAGGGAAGGCTGCGAATGTTGCAGAAATGAAGAAGTGAGTCAGGCAGTGATTTCAGGCATCTCTCTCAGTCGTTGTGAATAATATCTCTTGTTTTCAGCAAAGAACCTCTAGCTCAGACTGAACTTTTTTGTCTCAGTGCTTCCCACTATGGAGAGGAAAGGTTTGTCTTCTGAGGAGTGGCAAAAGGTTCTGTCTGAGGAGGAGACCGGGAGCAAGGAGGAGGAGGTGCTGAGTGATGCTTTGAGTGAGGAGGAGGACTGGGATGATGTCCCATGCCATTTCCACTGGGAGGCTTTGCCCTGACCCTTACCACCAGAGAGGCAGACATCACCACCAGCGGTGGGACCTAGAACCCAGCCATTGCCTTCGCTTGGACCTCTCACTCCAGCAGCCTTTGCAGTCTCTCCACCTCTGGCCTCCAGTTCCCCCCTTCGCTGAGCCCATGTCACCAGTTGCAGGGCCTAGTTACGTGACATTGGCACCTGCACCTGCCTCAGTGTCTGCGGCAAAGCTGGTATGGGACGCAACTGTGTCATCATCCCCTGCCTGGTTGACGAGGGCCTTGTGTCTGGCAGCATTCATCCCCCCTAACGTGTTGCAGCAGCAAGAGCCAACCTCATCATCTTCCTTGTTGGAACAGTCACCATCTCGACGAGGCCGCCAGGGTCCATGGCCCGGCTATGGGGGGTGGCCAAGGGGTGCCCAAGGAGGCCGAAGGGTGTCGGTAGACCGACCCACTGCCACCACTACGGGAGGTGTTGCCATATAGGATCCAGGGTGGAGCTGTGGCCTATTCACACAACGTAATGGGCCCTTCACAGATTCCCCAGGAATGAAAGTGGATCTGCCAACAATGCTCCTGCAGTTCTTCCACCTTTTCTTCGCCCGGGAGTTATTGACGTATTTCACTCGCGAAACCAACAACTATGTATCATTCATGGGGACTGTGTTGGATGCCTGGTTCATCTGCAATGAAGAGGAGATGGGCAAGTTCCTGGGGTTGTACTTCTCCATGGGGATCGTGGATATGCTGATCATCAGGCACTACTGGAGAAGTTCACCGCTCCACGACTATCCATGATTCAGGCGTGTGATGAGTAGGCGACATTTCAAGGCCATCCTGAAACACTTTCACGCCTTCAACTCACTCGCCATACCCAAGGACATCGGCTCATCAGAGTTCAGTCAAATCCTACCAACACTCTTAATCCAACATCACTATCATCAGCAGCAGCACCCTAGCCATTATTACCACACAGTTAATATCAGTGAGTCGAACATTTACTCTATTAGTTTAATAGTACTACTTCATTTATACACAACCTTACGTATATACACAGTGATAGACAATACATATCCTTACATGAACATAATACATACATATGAAAATCGAGTAAAACCAGAGAATCGATATATAAGTACACATGTATCCTTCATATTACAGTGACAAGGAAAATCAAGTGAAAATGCCGAACACAAGTGGAGCTAGCAACAGTATGATATACTCAACCACACACTTAAATACTTACATCCAATACCTGAAGATGAAACATATCAAGTTGACTTCACAACCTTTGGAGGACTATAGTGTCAAGTGATGTGTGAAATTAAGTGAACACTGAACATATTGTAAATATTATATATATAATTTTATACAAAATAACAAAATATGGGTTACATATAATGTCATCTTAATTCGAACTGTGCAACATAACTAAGTCGATATACCCATGGTGTCTCAAATAAACTGTGCAACATAACTAAGCTAATACACCTGTGGTGTCTCACATAACTAAGGTAATACACCTATGGTGTCTCAGATAACTAAGCTAATACAACTAGCCTATGGTGTCTCACATAACTAAGCCAATACACCAATGGTGTCTCAAATGAACAACATCAAATATGGATGATTTAAGATATGATTGCATTGCTATTACAGTATTAATTTTATACATACTGTATGTATCAGTTATATAGCCACAATGACCACACTTGTGATTACTGCAATTATGTTACAATTACCACATTTATGAAACTACAATGTGTTACAACCACACTATGTAACAGTTGCATTAACAAGATGTAACTACAATTTTCTGGCCAACACAATTATGTAACAGTTGCATTAACAAGATGTAGTTACAGTTTTATGGCCAACACAATTATGTAACGGTAGCATTAACAAGATGTAACTACAATTTTATGGCCAACACAGTTATGAAACAGTAGCATTAACAAGATGTAACTACAGTTATATGGCCAACACAATTATGTAACAGTTGCATTAAGAAGATGTAACTATAGTTTTAAGGCCCAACACAGTTATGTAACTGTTGCATTAACAAGATGTAACTACAGCTTTATAGCAAACACAATTATGTAAGAGGTGCATTAACACAATGTTATGTTACAGTCACACTTGCATAACAGTTGCAATAAAATAATGTAACTACAATATCATTAACACGATGTAACTGCTTTTGTTCAGTATTCATGCAGTTATGTTACTTTTACAGTATTATGTATTTCACTTAAGTTAGAAGTTGATTGTAATGTGTATATAGTATGCATTAATATGTTATGACAATATTTACTGTTGTTGGTACGACACTGGGTGTGACCGAGCAATATGTAGACATTAAATTGGCATTGGTATATATCTCATAAACACAATGTACAGGATACAGTGTCTGCTGGTGATGTACACAGCATCTCACTAGGAATGTCAATTCACATAATGTCTATCCACAATCTTGTTGTCCCAGACCATCAAGAATCCTTAACATATAATGTATTTCAAACATCCCCGTAGTCCAGACCACCAAGAATTTCATGACGTATTCAAACACATGGAGTAACCAGCCCTATTCGGTTAGTCCCCGTGAATGGAAATCTACTAGACAATACATCACACACATGCACACACATCCTATCCAAGTTGTATATAATGTCGGAGAGATTCCCTCCAGATCAGAAAGGGGAAAGAGGGGCTAGAGAAAAGGCCTGACACTAGGGTCATTAGGAGACTTGGCCATCACACTCCGTTACACTGTAGTTCACTGCTGATATAACTGTGCAATAAATTTCTGTAACCAAAAGTGCTGTAACTCATCTCGTTGGCACTACGTCTCACGACTGTATTCTAACTGTGCTTGACGATCCACAATCGACTTCCATATCTCCCTACAAGTACCTACAACCACGCTGACAGAAAAAAAAAATATCGATAGCATGGTCGTAGGTACTTGTAGAGAGACAGGAATGTCGATTGTGGATCGACAAGCACAGCCAGAATAAAGTCGTGAGACATAGTGTCAATGAGGTGAGTTACAGCACTCTTGGGTTACGGAGTTTATTGCACAGTTATATCAAAGTGAATTACAGTGTAACAGAGCGTGACGGCCAGGTCTTCTAATGACCCTAGTGTCGGGCCTTCTCTCTAGCCCCTCTCTCCCCTTTCTGGTTTGAAGGGAATGTCTCCGACATTATAATATTATACAGCTTGGAGAGAATGTCTGTGTGTGATGTAGTGTCTTGTAGATTTCCATTCACGGGGACTAACCGACTAGGGCTGGTTACTCCATGTGTTTGAATACGTCACGAAGTTCTTGGTTGTCTGGACTACGGGGATGTTTGAAATACATCATATGTTAAGGATTCTTGATGGTCTGGGACAGCTAGATTGTGCATAGATATTATGTGGATTGACATTCCTAATGAGAAGCTGTGTAGACATCCAGCAGACACTACATCCTGTACATTGTGTTTATGAGATGTATACTAATACCTATATAATGTCTACATCTGGAGAACATTGTTTGTGGCCTCGTAGAACCACTGAAGGACCAGGAATACAAAGTTTACATGGACAACCATTATAACTCTGTATCCCTGTGCGAACGACTTTTCAGTGCAGGAACCTATGTGTGTGGGACCCCACACCTGGCAAGAGGAGCTGCAGGCCATCGCCAGGGCTAAGAGCCTACCAGAGGGGGGCATGGTAGCAAGGCACAAGGACAATGTGATGGTGTCGATGTGGAAGGATAAGCGCATCATCAACCTGTTCTCCACCTTCCACAGCACAAGCACCGTCTCAAAGCAGGTTCGAGGGAAGGCCAGGGGTCCTGACGGGAGGACAACCTATGTCCAGAAGACCGTGGACAAGCCCATCATGGTGGAGGACTACTATCAGCACATCAGTGGGTGGACCACTTTGACCAGATGGTCCAGTATTACCCCATCCAGCGGCGGACTGTGAAGTGGACGAAGATCATGTTCAACTTCATTCAGATGGTGATCTTCAACGTGTTCGCCCTATACAGGAAGTGATCGTGTGGGTCAGTCAGTCCGCTGGACTTTCTGGAGGAGATAATCCTGAAGCTCCTTCAGTTCAACTAAGCAGAGTGGCCCACATCAGGGCACGTCATCCACCATGCCCCTGACCTTCCAACCCAATGGCCAGCGGGACCTCCAGCATTTGCGGCACCTGCAGCAGCACCAGCACAGGTGCCAACACTACCATCTCCAGGAGCATCACCAGCACAGGAGCAAGCACCACCATCGCCTGCAGGACTAGCACGGGTGCCGAAACCATCTCCAGCAGTTCCTGGTTCATTGGAAGAACCTGCCGCTACTGCCATGCCAGGCCCTGCAGCCGCACCTCCAGGAAGACAGGACCAGGGAAGACAAGGAGGACATTCAACCAAACATCGACGAGTCATCGACGACACAGTGCAGTTGGATCGCACACTGGGCCATCGATGGGAGAGGATCCCTAACTGGAGGAGGCTCCAGTGTGCCCTGGCAAAGATGAGGAGGGACACAAGTCACATGTGTCCTGTTTGTGGTGTGGTGCTTGACGTGGGTGATTGCTTCGAACTGTACCACGCCGAGCAAAGTATTCCCTAGTGTAGCGTACACACACACAAACACACACACACACACACACACACACACACACACACACACACACACACACACACACACACACACACACACACACACACACACACACACACTCACACACACACTTACACACCCATAGACACACTCACACACACAGTTACATTCACACACACACTTATATTCACACACACACACACACACACACACACACACAGGGATTCAACCGAGGCGGACGTGCGACATCGGGGCTCCGTACCGAACCAACACGGCCAGTGGCATTACCTAAATTAATATCTTTGTATGAGTCAAACTCTGTACCAGGTTAGACTAAATGATTTTTCATTATTAAAAGGAAAAAAATAATAAGTTTAAACAAGGCTTGTTCAAACAGGAAAGAGAAGCAAGACGAAAGAATACGCTGAGTCATCTGAGGTTTGTTTAGACTACAACAACACGGGAATTGTAAGTACATACTCTGCACTTTTAGTATTGCAAAATGGATACATACATTAGTAAAGCAAATTTGGAAAAGAAAAGGGATAAAGGTAAAAAGCAAAATGATGATTCCTACCAAGAACTGGTTGAAGTGGAGACCCACAATAGACTGGTTGAACGTGTAAACAAACTAGAAATGGCTTCCAAAAATGAAATTGATGAAATAAAGAAGCAGATGCACTTGCAAAAGGAAGAAACAGAAAAACTAGGAAGGGAGGCCAATAAGAAAGACACAGCCATCAGTGAACTAACAGTGGAATTGAGTACACTTAAGAAGAAAATGAGTGAAATGGCAAGTACAGTAGTCAATCACGAGAGTGTTATGGAAGAGTTCAAAAATGACACAGAGACAATTAGGCAAGTAAGCAGTCTTATTGACCAGAGCAGTGATATTGAGGAGAAGATAACACAGGTGAATGAAGCTGTGCAAAGCTACAAAAATGATGTGGAAACCACGTATGCTGAAATGGTGAAAGTAAAGAAAGACTTAGAAACAAGGGTGGAGGAAAAAAGCATTAAAAAGGAAGTGAAAAGAATAATCCAAAACAATCCAAAGTTTGTCAGAGATTCAGTAGATATAAACAAATCTATAGTAATCACTGGTATAGAAGAGGAAGAAGTAAAAAACAAGATCACAAGAGACAAAAAGGAGATGGCAAATGTAATGAGCTTACTGAAAGAAGTATCAGAGGAAATCTGTAGTAAAGACATAGAGGAACACAAAAGGTTAGGGAAATATGAGAAAAGCAAGACAAGACCTCTGAAGGTGACTTTCCAGAGTGTAAACACTGTGGAAGAGATACTAAAAAATGCAAAGAATCTTATGGAAAAAGAGGAGTTCAAAAATGTATGGATAAAAAGATGCCTAACACAAGAGGAGCTGGAATTACTGAAAGAGAAAAGGGAGGAAGCAAAAACAAAAAATGAGGGAAGATCAGAAGAGGAGAAGAAGAAATTTTTTTTACAAAGTAATAGGATTGCAGGTACGAAAGTGGTACACAAACAGGATGGAATAAAAAGGAGGAAGGTAGTAGAACCATGTCATGACAAGTATATAAACAAGATGATAAAGTTGATGTACTCAAATGTGGATGGAATGGTATCTAAATTACTAGAGATGAATGATTATGTCAGAGAAAATGAACCACAAATAATATGCCTAACTGAAACAAAATTAACACCAAGGATATCCAATAACATACTAAACTTAGAGGAATACAATATATGGAGAAGAGACAGAAATTTAAAAAAAGGAGGAGGAATTATAATATTAACTAAGAAAAATCTAAAAGTCAATGAAATAAAACTAGATATACCATCACAAGTAGAACTGATTGCAGTAGAGATCAACACATCTGAAGGTAAAGTAATTGTAGCCAATTTGTACATGCCACCCAGATCAAACACATAGTATAGAAATGAATATGAGGACCTGGCAGAGAGTACAATTCAGAGTTTAAGATCATTACTACATAAAATGGAAGAGAAATCAGAAAGAATTATACTAACTGGGAATTTCAATACAAATATAAATTGGAATACTCTAGATATAATTAGCCAAGAAAGCTGTTGGGACCAAAAGCTCCTGGATCTCGTACAAGAGTTCTTCCTAACGCAGCATGTGAGGGAAACCACCAGAAAAAGAGGACTTGATGTACCTTCAGTGCTAGATCTAATATTTACTAGGCAAGAAAATGGTATTGACAGTTTCATATATCACCCTCCACTCGGCAAAAGCGATCATGCAGTACTAAATTATAACTTCAGGATAGCATATGACATAGTAAACAGCAATGACAGTTACAAAAAGAGCCTAAACTATAAAAAGGGAAATTATCAAGACCTAAAGAAGTATTTCTTAGAAGTTGATTGGGAAAATGAGCTTAGAGGACAAGATTCAAATGCTGTATATAAAAAGTTTGTGAATTTTATGAAATAGGAGTCCAGAAGTACATCCCACAACACAAAGAAGCAGATAAGAAAATACAGAAATGGTTCAATACAGAATGTAAAAAATCAAAAGAAAGAAGAGATTTGTTGTGGAATAGATACAGAAGACATAATAGTGAAAGGGCGTATAATAATTACAAACAGTCAAGAAACGATTATACAAGAATAAGGAGGGAAGCCCAAAAACAGTTTGAGGAGGATATAATAAATAAAAGTAGTGATCAACCAAAGCTGTTTTACAGCTATATCAGAAGCAAAACCAAAGTAAAAGACATAATACAAACAATTATGGACGAGGGAAACACTTATACACAAGAGAAAGATATTTGTGAAGCACTAAATAAGAATTTCCAATTAGTTTTTACAGAAGGAAAAAAATTTGAGAGGGACTATGTGGAACATGCATGTCCACACATACTACCAGATATACAAATAGCAGAAAAAGTAATACAGGAGGAGTTAAGTAGATTAGACAGAGGAAAAGCAAGTGGTCCTGATGAAATTTCATGCTGGGTACTATGAGAATGTGCAAAGGAGTTAAGTAAACCATTATTTTTAATTTTCAAGAAATCCTTGAGTCAAGGTAAACTACCTGATATTTGGAAAAAAGCAAATATTGTCCCCTTATTCAAGAAAGGAAATAGACAAAATCCACTCAACTACTGACCAGTATCACTGACCAGTGTTGTAAGCAAGGTATTAGAAAAGCTTATAAGAAAAGCTTGGGTAAATCATCTAGAAGAACACAGTATGATAACAGAAAGACACTTTGGTATTAGAAAAGGAAAATCATGTGTTACTAATCTGTTGAGCTACTATGACAGAGTAACAAACACAATACAGGAAAGGGAAGGATGGGTGGACAGTATCTATTTAGATTTCAAGAAAGCCTTTGACACAGTACCACACCAAAGACTTTTATGGAAACTGTACCATCAAGGAGGAATTCGAGGCAAACTGTTTTGTTGGATGCAAGACTTTCTCATAAAAAGAGAAATGAAAACAGTACTAAGAGGAAACTACTCATCATGGAAAGGAGTGACTAGTGGAGTACCACAGGGTTCAGTGCTGGCACCAATCATGTTTTTAGTGTATATAAATGATATAAACAGTAACACTGGAAATGAGAGCTATCTGATTATGTTTGCAGATGATGCAAAAATACAAAGGAGAATTACTAACACAGACTCTTGTAAAGAGCTACAAGAAGAATTAAATAAACTTCATGAATGGAGTAGTACATGGCAAATGGAATTCAATGTGGACAAGTGTCATGTAATCAAGTTTGGTAAAAGTGGAAAAAGACCTGATTGGGATTATAAGTTAGGAAATAAAACCCTATACACATCAGAAAGAGAGAAAGACCTAGGTGTGATCATCAATAACAGACTATCTCTGGCTGACCACATCAGCGAGAAGGTACGGAACATGTATGCACTGCTTGCAAATATGAGAATAGCATTCACATACATAAATGAAGACATGCTAAGAAGGATAATAACATCATTCATTAGACCAACCCTGGAATATGCATCAGTAGTCTGGAGTCCTCATCTCAAAAAGCACATAGACAAGACTGAAAAAGTTCAAAGGGCCGCTACAAGATGGATACCAAGCTTAAGGGACCTAAGCTACGAAGAAAGACTAAATAAACTGAATCTACCAACACTACAGGACAGAAGGAAAAGAGGTGACATGATAATGCTATATAAGTGCATATCAGGGAAGGAGAAAATAGACATAAATGATTACTTAACATATGGAGAAGCATGAGCAAGAGGACACTGCCAAAAACTGCATAAGGAGAGAGGTGATAAAGGCATAAGGAAATTCAGTTTCCCAAACAGAGCAATTGATCAATGGAATGCACTACCGAATGAAATAGTGTGTGCCAAAACAATTAACAAATTTAATGATATATACGATAAATATGGTTTAAGACACGGGACAGTACGAGCTTGACTCATTCCTGTAAAGATACAATTAGGTAAGAACAATTAGGTAAGAACACACACACACACACACACACACACACACACACACACACACACACACACACACACACACACACACACACACTACATAACTCCTAATTATTCAAACCCCACAAGGTCCTGCCAGCAGCTCAGCATCCCTGCAGGAAGTGAGTTTTCTGAATTTTGTTGATTTGTATATTGACCTATTTCAATACTTTATACTTTTCACACAAATAATCATTGTTTTCTACATATTACACATATGGCAGAAAGTACAGCTTCGTATCAGTAACTAGGAAAAACACTAGTTCATGTCGAGTTTCTTATAGCATTAAAAAAAAAAAAAAAAAAAAAACATGTCGTACACTTTGAATAAAACAATATAAAACCTCTTGCGAGCAAAAATATGTAGGTGTGGGTGAGGCAGGAGAAATTGACAGTGCACTTTTGTGTGTGTGTGTGTGTGTGTCCGACTCTGGGCAAAGGCTTCAGGGCCTATATCTCGGGGGCAGTAGCCTATTCCAAGGCCCAGTGGTCCTCCACCTCCACATGTCACCTCTTTGGCGCTAACACCCACCGTCCATATTGGATACATGCTAGGGCTGTCTCATATAGGACTGGTATATTGGTATTAGGGGGGGTACTTCTGTGACATGTCGGCGTGTCATCTGGTAGATCAGTAAAGTCTGCTTTTTATGAAATTCAAATCCTTAAACTGTTCCCTGCCCCAGCCGGGATTCGAACCTGGGTCCATCAGGACTTCAGGACTGCAGGCCGCCTCTCTACCGATTGTCCAGGTAATAGTCGCATTGATGTTTTGACAACATCATTAGGACGCATATGAAAATAAACATCTGTGCATGAAAAAAAAAAAAAAAAAAAAAAAAGAGGCTTTGGGAGCATATTCTTTAGGTAAAGGCGGGGGAAGAGAGTTTTTTTCTCGCATACAGTAAAACTATGCAGTGCTCGGAGGAGTATTCTACCTTTGTCGTCCGTTTACTTGAAAAGTATTGGACGTATCGATTTCCTGTTAGAACCATGATAAAGATCAGTGAATTCTATGTACGTACTATGGATTACAAAAGTATTGGTGCACAGGGGGTGCGTTGCCTATCGAAAAGGTGTGAACAACTGCTGACATTACCAACGTTTCATTGTGTATCATCAGTGTCCATCTATATAAACATTACATTTGCTATATGTTTGCAAGAGGATATTGCTAGTTGGCGATGTATAACACCTCCCGACATCAGGGCTACCAACGTGTGGTAGGTAGGATTCTAATATTTCAGTGACCTTTGTTCTGTTGTCCCAAATGTTTCACGTATGTTGTGCACCGATACTTTTGTGACCCAGTGTACATCACCAAAATATAAGCCTTTGGGAGCATATTTTTTAAGGTAAAGGCAGGGGAAGACAGTGTTTTTTTCTCGCTTGCAGTAAAACTATGCAGTGCTTAGAGGAGTATTCTACCTTTGTCGTCCATTTACTTGAAAAGTATAGGATGTATCGATTTCCTGTAAGAACCATGATAAAGATAAGTGAATTCTACATATGTACATCACCGAAATATGAGCCTTTGGGAGCATATTTTTTAGGTAAAGGCAGGGGAAGAAAGTGTTTTTTTTCTTGCTTGCGGTAAAACTATGCAGTGCTCGGAGGAGTATTCTACCTTTGTCATCCATTTTCTTGAAAAGTATTTGACGTATCAATTTCCGGTGAGGACCATTATAAAGATCGATGAATTCTACGTATGTACAGAACATAACAATGTAATATCTCTGATAAAAAATCGTTTTTACATGGGAGGGAATATAACGGTTATTGTGCACACATAACAAAAGTGCAGCACGACTGTGGGTACCTAGTAGTTTTTTGCAATTTCCTCGGAAACTATGAGGTGCATGAAAAATCTGCGAGTACCATGGGAAAGCTCATGAAATTCTACACAAGATTATGAAATAAAAACATAACCTGTATGAGAAAACTTTTGCAGTAGAGCTCCCTGAATAAAAAATCTTTTTTTTTTTTTTTTAATGGCTTTTAGTTTTTTGCTATTTTCTTGAAAACTGCAAATCATACCACAACCCGACAAAGCTCAATAGAATGCTGATGAAATTCTCCTTCAAAACTTCTAATGACATTTTTCTGTATGATGGAAAACATTTGAACTAGGATGTTGGGAAGTGAGACTGACATTCCGAAATGTTTATTCACACCGGCCTAATGTACATTTTTTCTTTTTTTTTTTTTTTGCTTATCGGCTAGAACAAACATCGGCGAATAAGATGATTTTGGCTTCATGGCAATATATAGATGTTTGGGTGGCGAAAATAAGGAGAGAATACATGTTTTCAGCAGAGCGCTGGGGGGCTGGTGGGAAGGGGGGTGGCTTAAAATCGTGCACTGGAACTTACTATAGTCGCGATGCACGACTCTGTGGTTGTCATTATCGCACCCTGGCAACCTACCATTCAAAAGTGCGTCCAATTTCGTATCATATTATATACGAATCATATTATTATGCACGAATATATTATACACGAATATTATTATACACGAACATATTTTACACAGATCACATGATCTCATATTATATACAAAGTCAGATGCACTTCTTAATGGTAGGTTGGCAGAGCACGATAATAACAACCTCAGAGTTGCACACTGCGACTATAAAAGGGGGTGCCAAATCTCTGATCATGCATTTCTCCTCACAACATTCATCCAGCCAGCTCGATCTCTTGTCAGTTCCCTAGCCTCACCGACTTCCAAACCTCTCTTCCTCACACACTCGTCCACCATATCTCTCCACCTTCTCCTTTGCCAACCTCGCCTCCTCCCTCCTTCAAATTCACTCAGATATATCTTTTCACTAATCTATTATTATCCATTCTCTCCACATGACCATACTATCTCAGTACACTCTCTTCGATTCTAGTGTCCACCGACTTCCTCACTCCACATCTTTCACAAATCACATTATTTCGAATCCTGTCCACCCTCTGTACTTCACATACATTCCTCAGCAATCCCATCTCCACTGCTCTTACTCTTGACTTTTCATTTTCATGCCACACCATAGTCTCACATCCATATGTTAAAGCTGACACTAACACTCCATCATGTAAGACTCGTGCAGCTGCAACACTCAAGCCTCTGTTTCTTATCAAGGCCCTCATTGCACCAGCTACTTTTCTTCCTTGGGTCACTCAACCTTCAACTTCTTTTGCACATTTTCCTCTCTTTTCTATCACTGTACCCAGGTATTTGAACTCTCTCACCAATTTTCGTCTCTCTCCATATGCTGTAACATCTCTCAGTAACCATCACTTTACTCTTTTCTACATTTACTCTCAAGGCACGACGCTCACAGACTTCAGCAAAACTCTGCACTAGCCTACCGAGTTCTTGTCCGGTACATGCAAGCAATACTGGATCATCAACATACAACAAATTTGAGATATTCCATCCATCACCATTCATTACCAATGCCATCCCTCTCTCCATGACTCGTGTTTTTACTTCTCTCATCACCCCCATCCATATTCATATTAATGATCTCTTATCTGTCACCCATAATCCCATCCACTGATATGCAGATGACTCAACACTTCACAGTTCATTCACACTTAAACAACCATTCACAAAGTTTAATATCTTTAATTTACATCTCATTTCAGCCATCTCCATGTATCAAGACTCATCTATTATCACTGAATGGGGACAATATAACCTTGTCTCATTTAATGCTAATTAAACCAAATATATACAAGTTACTAATAGACAGATATTGCCAGATTCTTATATTACTTTCACTGCTACTACTGTAATATTCCCATCTCCAAAAGTATTGAAATTCTCGCTGTTTCACTTAACAGTGACCTCAGCTGGACCTCTCATGTCAGATCACTTGCTAAAACTGCCTCAAAGAAACTTGAATTATTGTACTGAGTTCGTAGCTTCTTTACTGATGAGCAGTTGAGTATAGTTTATAAGATCCACGTGCGCTCTCAGCTGGAGTATTGTTCACCCCTATGGAGTGGATGTGGGGAGGTTACAATAAAGCAACTAGACAAAATTCAGAACAAAGGTGTTAGAATTATTAACAACACAGCTATTACAAATAAACTACCTCCCCTACAGGTAAGAAGGAATGTTGCTTCCTTTGCGTTATTTTACAGATACTTTTATGGCAAATGCTCAGACGAAGTTGCATCCATTGTGCCACCTCTCCATGCCTTCCCTTGTGCTATACGGGCATCTCGTAGTGCTCATGACTAAAATGTCACATTGCCAAATTGCAGAACTTCCTCCTATAAGAAATCTTTTATTCCCCGAACTGCATCTTTTTGAATCTCGCTTCCCGAGAGCTTTTCCTCCCCTAAACTTCAACCTACAGCTGCTCAAGTCCAACTGTTACAGATTTTTTTTTTATGAATGGAGGACAACGGTAATCAGATGTATGGATTGTTTTTTTTTTTTTTTTATTCATTTGTTTTCCCTTCCTCTGTTCTGTTATTAAAGAGAGAGAGAGAGAGAGAGAGAGAGAGAGAGAGAGAGAGAGATGAATGTAGGCTAAGGAGAGGATAACAGTTGAATATGGTAGGATGCAGGCTAAGGAGAAGATAACAGATGAATATGGTAGGAACAAAATGATAGAGATGCGGGCAAGGTAAAATTAGAATAATATTGTAGAAATTAATGTAGTGTAGGTATAGCGTTTTAGCGATGAAAGGGTAAGGGCAGAATAGTATGAGATGAATGCAGGGTAATGATGCAATTATCAAGAGTGCTGTAAGACAAGGATAGAGAAAAGTTTTATATATTGTAAGGTAGGGAAAGAATAGCCTCGGGGGGAAGAGAGTAATGACAGGATAACTGAGATGGGTGAGGAGGAGGATAAGGGTGGGTTGGCAGGGATAAGAATATGAAACTCTGGTAATTTGTGTTCAGTGAATGCCTCACGTATTGAAGCTATTAGAAATAATATCCATAAACCTTTGCAGTATGATGACGTGCATCAAAGTGTATTCTTGGTACCACCAGACCATGATATTAAAACAGAAGAACAGATCCGGGAAAAGGGTGGCGCTGAAATTTATCCATAAGATGACAGATGGAAAATGAATAGGATCTCACTAACCTATTACTATGTTTAAAAAGGCTATATATGGGATAGCGGAGGATGGTTTTTAGCGTGCAGGATATTATTTTTTCTGTGTCCGACTCTGGGCGTAGGCTTCACAGCCTACTCCCAAGGACCAGTAGTCCTCCTACATATCATACACCTCTACATGTCACCACTTCGGCGCTAACAACCACCGTCCATATTGAATACATGCTAGGGCTGTCTCATATAAGACTGGTGTATTGGTATTAGCGGGGGTATTTTTACGACATGGCGGGTCTTTTGGCAGATCAGTAAAGTCTGATTTTGCGAAATTCAAATCCTTAAACTGTTCCCTGCCCCAGCGGGGCTTTGAACCTGGGTCCGGTAGGACTGCATATTTTCCTATTATGGTGCTTTCCACTGGCGTTATGTTGAAAAATGAATGAATTATGTTTTTATTCTGTTGGAGATCACTAGTGTTTAAAATGAAAGTGGTTACACAGATATTAAAAACTAGTGATCTGCATTACCATTAGTGTGTTGCCTTCACCCCATCGGCTCATTAGCTACGAAGTTTGCCAGTTGAAACTTCTGAAAATCCCCCAGCCAGCACGTATTTCTGCAGGTAAGCAACAGAAGGGTAAGTAATAAAAAGGAAACGGTACTAGAAGATTAGACTTATGACGGAGTATGAGAGACGGATGAACAGAAATGATGAGAGAAGAAAAAGCATAGAAAATTAGACTCAAGTGTTTGAACTATTATATGCCAAAATTGAACAGAATGAAGTTGAAGGGATGGAGATCGTGGTGTGATAATGAATTTTCTGAGCTGATTGGGTCATCTGACCGCAAATAGCCAGATTGGGGTGTCAGATGGCGTCATGCCCGTCGATGTGGCTGGATGGGAATTTATAGGATTTTGTGACTCATCGTGTGTGTGTGTGTGTGTGTGTGTGTGTGTGTGTGTGTGTGTGTGTTGTGCAAAGACTGTTGGCAGGATCATACCATTAAGTCGACTTTAAAGATGGCAGTAGACTCCGAGTATATTACATGTTCCTTGCTTGAGGCAATTAGATTAAAAAATACTCACTTCGCCGATTTAATTATCATTAATATTCCCGGGGCGACATCATCATCATCATCATCATCATCATCATCATCATTCAGATTCTTGTTTGCACTCGGAAAAATAGGGATTCAGAAATACTTATTGGAACAGGAAAGCACAAAAGTAAGAGAAACACAGAAATGGCAGTGAAAATAAGCCATTCATACATTCATCCAAAATTCATGCCATCGACCCTCTCCACTCCACTTCACAGGCTTAATTATCCACCTACGTGCTTTAAGATGTCTGTGATAATACATTCTTTCGACTGCCATTCGGTGTAGCATTTTCTTGACCATCTACATGCATATTTCCTTCGTCCATTTCTGTTCTTCATAAGATTCTTTGTTTCATCAACTTTCATTCCTCGCTTAATTACCATTCATTTATTATTTCCATCTATCATATTCTTGGTCCTCCACGCCTCGTCCTACCCTCAAGGATATTCGCTAATTGTGACTACCATAGAAGCACATCGTCTAAGGAACTACTGTAGAGGCACTGAATAGGTCGTGTCTCTGTGCTGGTGTCTGGTATTCTTCTTTATCATAAAACGAAGATTGAATGATGAAGTGTTTTACGTGGAAGGCCTATTGCCAACCAGACTCCATCCTTACCATCTTAAGGTGGCTGAATCGGTAGAGTGGCGGCTTCCAGTCCTGATGGACCCAGGTTCAAATCCCGGCTGGGGCAGGGGACAGTTTAAGGATTTGAATTTCCTAAAATGTACACTTTCCTGATCTACCAGATGACCCGCCAACATGTCGTAAAAATACCCCCGATAATACCAATACACCAGTCCTGTATGAGACAGCCCTAGCATGTATTTAATATGGACGGTGGGTGTTAGCGCCGAAGTGGTGACATGTGGAGGTGTAGGAGAACTACTGGACCTTGGGATAGGCTACTGCCCCCGAGATATAGGCTCTGAAGCCTTCGCCCAGAGTCGGACACATTAAAAAAAAAAAAAATCCATTCCTCATCCCATTGGTAGTAGTCGCCCGACTTAATCATTCAAAAAATTTCTGAAACATTACGACTCAACTTGCAGGACTGGGCTGTATTGCCAAAAAAGAAAAGGAAAAAATATCAACATATTCACGAGACCAATGTGCTGTTTCGCTTACAATTATTTATCATTAATGATAATTTCTTCCTCACTAATATAGGATTGTAGAGAAATATGTGTTGAGTGTAGAGAGTTGACAGGATAAGGAATAATGTGATTTGTGAAAGATGTGGAATAAGGAAGTCTTTGGACACCA
Source organism: Coenobita brevimanus (assembly GCF_032717465.1). Classification (NCBI taxonomy): domain Eukaryota; kingdom Metazoa; phylum Arthropoda; class Malacostraca; order Decapoda; family Coenobitidae; genus Coenobita; species Coenobita brevimanus. The sequence goes on along the minus strand of NC_137004.1, from coordinate 18,069,274 downwards.
AAAGTGAAGAAAGTGTGCTTAGATGGTAATGAATAGAGAAGCGAAAAGGATATATTTGAGAGAATTGGAAGCTGGGTGAGGGCATTTTAGCCCAAGACGAAAGTGGACAAAATTAATGTGGTAAACGACTGTGAAAGAGAGAGAGAGAAGGATTCACACTTTCCATCCCTTGCCTATTCCATAGAAGATATCTTCGATACAAAAGGAAACATAATCGTGTAAGTAAGGCTTATTTTTGTGTAAAGGACAGGGAAAGAAGAATGCAATATCTTTCCTACGTGACTTGTTCTTCCCGCGAAAGACAATCGGAATTAGGAGAGGGAACTGGTTGTAGGTCTGTTATAAGTGGGAGTCCCAAGGCTACCCAGGTAAAGTGTGACCTTTAGTGCTGTGATTGTGATCGATCTTATTGCACCTCTTTATTATTCTCTCTCTCTCTCTCTCTCTCTCTCTTATTTATTCCACCTCTCTATTATTTATTCCACCTCTCTCTCTCTCTCTCTCTCTCTCTCTCTCTCTCTCTCTCTCTCTCTCTCTCTCTCCCCAGCATTTTTTATTCCTTCTTGTCGCCTTCTGTCAGCCAGTCTATCAGTCTGTCACACACACACACACACACACACACACACACACACACACACACACACACACACACACACACACACACACACACACACACACACACACACACACACACACACACAGCATACCTATGAATCCATGGTAGGTATCATGTCTTTACCATTGTCGTCCTCACTTCCTTGGCTTTTGTATCCTTTCCCTTTCCGCATGTACAGTTGCTACCCTCCGCCGTGTTAAGCGTTCAGTCAATACTGGTTATTTAAGCGTAGACATTTACGTGGCATCCTCTCAATAACCATAGTTTCAGTGAGAGCGTTTAATTCATCCGGTTGATAATTCGCGGCATTGTGAAACCAGACACGTTCCTGTAATACTTCATCCCAAATGAGGTGAACTCTTACGCGTGTGTGGTGTATCTGCACGTGTGTTAATGATAGGTTTGTTTTGCACTTTTACGTTCTTAATCCCATTACTAACACTGATTCTCTTTAGCTAAGTGTATGCTCCCTCAATTTTTTCATTCAACAAAACTGCTCTAGGATTTGTTGATTTAGTTTGAATTTCTGCATTTCGATAACCACCTTAATACTTTACCACCAGACGATATTATTAATCAAATGAAAAATCTCTAGTGACGAAGATGATCAACTGAGTACATATCTGACTCTACGTCGTCAGAGGTCTCTTGTAGTTAAATCTGTTGCTGTAGCAAGCGTAAATTTTATCACATGATCATAAACAGTTTAAAAAGGTGAGTGATTGTATAGCACATTCATTTTAAGTTTTTACCTTGCTCCCTCATATTCTAAGGATTCATTTTCGTGCTTTCTCTTACTCATTAGTTTCATTGCATAGTGGATTCCTGTCAATTATCTGACTCTTCCTGATTATTACTCTGCTTAAAGGGAAACACTTAACCTGTTGAGTTTCACCTTGCACACCTCACACTGAATTATGTTGCAATTCTTTATTCTCACTTGCTTTTGTTCTGCCGCTGAATAGTTTTATTTTTGCTATGTATGAGGGAGAGGGTCAGGAAGAGGGAGAGGGATAACCTATAGTCATCACAGCCGAAATTGAATTCCCATACCATACATCCGTATATAGATATTCCCAACCCTTACCTACATGCCTTAACACATTTTTACTACTAATAATACGTACTTCCCAGCAGCACACGCACATATCACTACTGTGCATTACATTTCACTCAGTCATAATATTATCCCACTGTTTCCATACAGTTTAAGAACGGCAAATTCAATTAAGCATCTCGTATTCTCATCTCATAATATTCATACCGCACTGTCTTGAATGACCCAATCAGTTGTTCAAACACCCTTTGTTATCTGTCAGTACAACATCCATTCCATCCTTTTACCAATTTCAGTTTCAGCATGACATTCCATGGAGCACCTTTATTCTTCCAGATGTCAAATTTCCTCTGCCTAAATGCATAATTAACTTTACCATTGTCTTGTTAATGAATACTCGTTTTTTTTTTTCTGACCTGCTTTCAAAGTGCTCCCTCCATCGTCCCATCTCACTGTTCCCCAGTATGTTGCTTTCCCTTAATTCCCCTCCTACGCCGCAACCTTCACACTTCTCCCCCATATTGCTCAGTAACTGTCCCCTAAGCTCTTTCATGCGACCTTGTCCTCAGAAGGTACCCACCCACACTCTCTCGTGCTCCCACATTGGGTATCACTCCCTCGCAAAGCAGCTTCACTTCTTTGTTCTGTTTTTCTCTATTCCCTCTCCTCTAGTCCTGTGCCACATCCTCCTTCCCACATCTTCCATTCTGCCGGCCATCGTTGTCCTCCCACGTCGTTGCCAAGACTCTTCTAACAATATTATTTCCACGCCCCTTATCCCTTTCTGCTCATACCGCTACTTCCTCAGCCTTTGTCGTCCTTTTACCGCCCACTCTGGCTCTCTGCGAACCCAGCGTTAATTGACGTTGGTGTCTCTTTCATATGATTCTCAGTTTCTTTCATGTATCTTGTTTTCTTTTCAGCTTTCATTATTTTCTTGGGCAAATACGGTCTGGAGTATTAGTTGGTATTTTCTGTGTGTGTGTGTGTGTGTGTGTGTGTGTGTGGTTGTTTGTTTATTTATTTGTTTGTTTTTGGTGTAGCTGGGGCTGTGGTGTGCTCTTCACCCCTCTCACTTGTGCCTGTTTTATGCACTTTCTCCTAAAATATGTTTCCCTAGAAATTGCTCTTTCATCCCTATCGTCTTCGTCTTTCTCTTCTTCGCTGCAACTCTTTCCAAATATATCCTACTCCTAATTATTAGTTCCCAGCTTCGACAAATGCCAGGCTTATACGTGCAGTAACAGTACCTTCATTATGTCAATAACTTAAGTTTGTTTTCAGTGTTCCGCCCACCTGTTAACAATTACCTGGTGAACAATACTAAAGAGCAAATGGTGGACTAGAAACTGGGATAGGCAAAAAAAAAAAAGAAAAGTCCTATAGGATTATTAGAGAGAAAGATTGAAAGGAAAGGGAATAGTAGCATGACCAACGGAAGGTGATAAGCAAAAAAGAAAGATTGGAAGACAGATTAAAGAGAAGTATTATCAGGAAGTTAGGAAAATACTTAGGGGAGTAGATGATACAAAGGCAAGGAAACTCCTTGACTAAGAGTATGCATATTAGGCAAGCTACCTTCATGTGTAACCAGCTTAGTGGAGAATTCTTGTAACTGTAGTAAGTATAGCCTAAAGTTTCCCCACCTGTAGAGACTCTTTTTGCGTTTAAGATAATCGTACAGTGGAAGCTTCGTTACAATAAAACAAAAATATGTGTTTGCGGTGGAGAAGCTGCTCGTAATGAGGAAGGTTGCCGTCTTAGACGATAAAAGGAGAGAGAGAGAGAGAGAGAGAGAGAGAGATGAATGAAAATAAAGTAGTTAAAAAAAAAAAATCAGATTGCAACACCCATGGCCAGAAACTGGTCTCAGGGTCGATTATTTGCTTTGTGACATTGATCATCTAGATTCCCCTTAAAATTAGATTTTTTCATTCTTACTTAATCCATAACCCTTCTACCAGCTTAAATCAGATCAAAATTGAGTTGAGCCTAGTGATCTTGACATTTGTTCTTTCATTTTGACCTTTTTATTTTTTGTTTAACAACGAATCTCTTTATCCTTGTTTTAACCTTAGCTTTTTACAAAGTTTAGCTGACACTGGACTAAAACTGCTTAGGATGACGTTGCCATGCAGTCTTGACCTTTGACCTGTTCAATATCCAACCTGTCAACCTCTTGGGTCATCCGCATTTTATCATGTTTGAGCCAAATCACATCAAAACGTCGTTTAATCGTTTTGTTTACACACACACACACACACACACACACACACACACACACACACACACACACACACACACACACACACACACACACACACACACACACACACACACACACACACACACGTTGATGTGGTGTGTGGCAAACAACAAAAGAGACAAACTGGTAGGCGACGATGGCCAGCTCTAAGCGGACCAAGCTTTGTCAGCGACCGAAAGTGAGTTTCGACACTAAAACTCATTCCTATATGGATGTACTCCAGTGCAATATTCCGCCTAAGAATCATGGCCCTGGCTTAATAATCTTCAGAGCCTTAGCATTTCGCATGAGCAAGGTCGTAATTTTAACGCTTTTTATATTTTCTGCACTTGATGACCTTTGCCCCTGACCTGGCGGATATAGGTCATGCATGTAAGAAGCACATTTGTAGTACTCAGTATCGTCTGTTGGCAAGCAAAGCTTCATTTGATTCTATTCACCCACTGTGGAGCCAGGAAACTTGAAATTCGTGGAGTGGCTCATCAAAGGTACAACTTCAAGGTGGTGCTACCAGCGACTGGGAGTGAGTTTCGACATTGAATGTTATTTTGTACTGGGGTACTCCAGTGCAACACTCATTCCGGGAATAATAGCCCTTGCTTAATAGTTTTCTGAGTCTTATTAGCTTTTTGCATGAGCATAGTCGTGATTTTAGTTATTTTCACCGTTTTTGCATTGATGACCTTTGACCCCTGACCTGGCCAAGGTAGCACATACATGTATAGTAGAATGCTGTAATACTTGTTAATGTCTATGAGCAAAGAAACTTTCTTTCAATTCCATGGAGCCGCTGGGGAACTAGGGGAGCATTTTTAAAAACTGTTAATGTTTGCTATAGTCTATTTGATTGACCTGTGCAGCTGAGATGCATGGACCGAGTAGTGTGTTTGAATCGCGGCTGCTGATTGGCTGCCAATGATTTAAATCTGCACCTCTTTTTATGGCGTCTGGCAATAGATAGATAGATAGATTCTTATTTTAACACACATATACAGTGAAAGTCCTTTAATCCAGAATGCAGTAGCCCACGGACCTTCCGAATTATCAGATTTTCCAGACTATCGGACAGGTACCTGAAAATGTTCAAAACACACCCTAAAAATAATAATAAATTATAATAATTAAAAACCGGTGGTTTTCCTTACTTACTTTTGTAGTGTAGAGCTGACGTAGGCCATTTGAGGTGAGGAATTGGTTAGTTCAGCGCACTGCTTTCGGCTATTTTTTGATATTATTCGATTTTTTCCCGATTTTTCTCGATCTTTTACCCTAAAAATCTAAAAATGACCCTGGGCTGAAAAATCCGAACCATCGAGTTTTCTGAACCATTGGATGCCGAATTATTGGAAATTCAGTGTATTTAGATTTTTTAATTGCCATCAATACAAGCTGCCAGATTAAATATGGAATAATTTCAGAAGCTGAAGAGGTCAAAAGTAGCTTTAAAAGTTTACTGTTATCAAAGAAAATTTAAGTTGATTATAAAGGTTCATAAAACGACGAGTGACGTTTGAAATAAATCATCCACCCACAGTGTACATGCATGTCTGCATGTTGTACTACATCCATGCACGGTGTACACCTACGTCTGAATGGTGTGCCATAATATCCACCCACGGTGTACACTTATGCCCTCTTGTTTCATAACAATACTTGCCTGCATTTACTTCAGTGACATCATCGGTGGCCAATCAGCAGCCGCGTGTCAAACACACCCTACTTGCCGCATACATCTCATTTGCACAGGTCAATCAAATAGACTATAGTGACGCTGAGGCCAATCTCCCCAGGGTTGCCACACAAAAACGAGAGGAGAGAGGGGAAGAATGGATGACACATTTCTGTTAGGAAATGGCCTGAAGATTATGCCTAAAGAAGTCAGAGATTTCTACGCCCATTAGTAATGCTTTTACAGGTCAAAATGTGAGAAGTATGAAAAAAGCGGGTTTCTCTGCCATTGCTAAGCAACTAGTAGCTGCCTAGCAACCAGAACCTTGCAGACACAGCTATGTCATAGGCTGGTCATTTTTTTTTTTTTTATTAACAGAACGGAGGAAGGAAAAACAAATGAATAAAAAAGAATAATCCATAAACCAGATTACTGGTGTCCTCTGTTCATAAAATATCTGTAACAGTTAGACTTGAACAGCTGTGGGTTGAAATTTGGAGGGAAACAACTCTGGGGAACCGAGTTCCAAAGAGATGCAGTTCTGGGAATGAAAGAATTGTGATAGGCAGAAGTTCTGCAATATGGCTGAGTGACATTCCAGTCATGAGTGCTACCAGATGCCCGTGTAGCATGAGGGAAGGCATGGAGAGGTGGCACCATGGACGCAACTTCGTCTGAGCATTTGCCAAAAAAATATCTGTAAAATAATGCAAGGGAGGCAACATTCCTTCTTATTTGCAGAGGAGATAGTTTATTTGTAATGGAAGGGTTGTTAATAATTCTAACAGCTTTGTTCTGAATTTTGTCTAGTTGTTTTAATGCAACCTCACCATATCCATTCCACAAGGGTGAGCAATATTCAAGCTGAGAGCGCACATGACTATTATAAATTATAGCTAACTGCTCATCAGTGAAGAAGTTATGGACTCTGTACATTAATCCAAGTTTCTTTGAGGCGGTTTTAGCAAGTGATCTAACATGAGAGGTCCAGCTGAGGGCATTGTTAAGTGAAATGCCAAGAATTTCAATACTTTTGGAGATGGGAATATTAGTAGCACTGAAGGTAATGTACGAATCTGGCAATATCTGTCTTTTAGTAAACTGTATATATTTAGTTTTACTAGCATTAAATGAGACAAGGTTACTCTGTCCCCATTCACTGATCGTAGATAGGTCTTGATTTATGGAGATGGCTGTACTGAGTTGAGAGGTAGAGATATTAGACTTCGTAAATCGGTGTCTGAGTGTGAATGAACTATGTAGTGTTGAGTCATCTGCGTATGAGTGGATGGGATTGTGGGTGACAGATAAGAGATCATTAATATGAACCAGGAATAGGGTTGGCGCCAGAACTGACCCCTGCGGCACGCCGGTGTTAACTGAGTTTGAATTGGAATGTACATCATCTACTTTTACTTTTGTTTTCCTGTCACTAAGATATGAAGAAATCAAAGGAACAAAAGACGTTAGTCCATAGCAAGGGAGTTTGGTCAGCAGGGAACGGTGCCATGCTCTGTCGAAAGCTTTAGAAATATCAAGGGCTACTGCATGAGTTTCTCCATGTAGATCAATTGATTGATGGATGGTATGAGTTAGGAGATTGAGTATGTCAATGGTGGATCTTTCGTGGCGAAAATCATATTGTCTATCACTAATTAAGTTGTTGGATTCAAGATGTTTAATAACGTGCTTATTAATTAAGGTTTCAAATACCTTACCAAGAGAAGATGTGACAGCTATTGGTCTGTAATCAGAGGGGTCAGAGGAACTTCCATTCTTCGGAATTGGGTGGATATTGGCTTCTTTCCATGAATTTGGGAATGAAGTACGTATGCAGCATAGGCTGAATAATTTAGCTAGAACAGAGGCAAGTTCAGGAGAACACTTTTTCAAAACAATTGGCGGAATTCCATCTGGGCCTGGAGCTTTGTTGGTGGGTTAATTGTCTAGGATGGATTTTACGTATCTTGTCTGTATTTTAAGTGGAACAATTTCGGGAGAGTCAAGTCAAGTACTGGGACATTCTGGCTGGTATCGTCTATAGTAAAGTTTCCGGTAAATGTACTGGCAAAAATATCCACTTTCCCACGCGGGTCATTTGTAATGTTGCCATTTGAAGATTTTGGTGGGGGAATGGAAGATGACTTGTTAAAGTTATTATTGAAAGAGTTAAGAGTTGACTAGAATATTCTATTGTCATTAGGGTTGTTAAGTAGTTTTGATGCTTGCATTTGAAGAAAGTTTGATTTAGCTAGATTTAATACAGCTTTTGCATGATTTCTAGCAGTCTTAAATTGAGAGAGTGATTCAGATGTTTTTGATTTTAAGTAAGACTTATATGTTGATGACTTTTGAGCTGTTGCTCTGGCACAATTGCCATCAATCCATTTTGGAGAGTTCGATCTTTTAGTGAACTGTTGACTTAGTATGAATAAATCCATACCAGCTAGTATTAAGTCGCAAATGTGGGACTGGGTAGGATTGGGATCACTAGAGAAGAAAGACTGCCATGGAATGTCAGCAAGATAATTTCTAAATCCATCCCAGTTTGCCCTATCAAAGCGCCATTGAGTCACCCTGACAGGTTCAGAACGGGGAGGTGTGGGGGGGTTAACTAACGAGGCTTTGATGAGATTGTGGTCAGAGGATCCAAGTGGTGACAGTACCTCTATCCTGTATTGATCTGGATTATTTGTCAAGAATAAATCCAAGAGATGGGCATTATGGTCAGGATTATCAGGTATTCTGGTTGGTTGCTTTACCAGCTGGGTGAGATTAAACGATTCTGCAAACAGCTCGCATTCTAGACCAGCGTCATCAGTTCTGGCAGAATGCAATAACCATTCAACATTATGTATGTTAAAATTACCCAAAATGGTAATTTCGGTGCTAAGGGCAAGGCTAAGGTTACTCAACTGTGTGGATATGGAATCAAATACACTGGGTTCCGAAGAAGCACTGAGGGAGCGATAAACTACTCAAATATATTTGGTAATAGTTTGACAATTTAGTTTATACAATGAGTAATCAAAACTGGATGAAGTGAAGTTTAAAATAGTGTCAACAGCATATTGGGATTTGATATAACAACAGGTGCAGCCCTTGTAACGGAAATTTGTAAGGAGATGGTAACCGGGAAAACAAAATGGGGATATATCGGTAAAGGGTGAGATTTGTGGTTCTGTGAGGAAAAGGGCCAAAGGGGATATGGACTGAAGGAAAAAATGAAGAGTTTAAATTTGTGGTAAGGCCGCGGATGCTGGTGAAGAATAAGGCCGCACTTTCACTTCTTCGCTGACGAGCATTATCGGAAATAGCAACAGTCGCTGCCGGCACCATCGCTTGATGGCGACCAGGAGGACCCTGTGCCGCCAGCCCTACCCTGCCGGTGGTGGCAATCCGAGGTACCACTTCATTTGATAGTAAAATTGCAGCAGCCATTACTAAAGAGAGTGAATAGAAGGTATAATATGTTATGCGCGTGTAGTGTGGTGTAGATAGTTGAAGGTAGAGTTATTGTGAGAGCATGCTGGCCTACTCTCTGTGTAAATGAATGCACTGAAAATGTTCAGCAAAAGGAGATGGTCAGGATCAAGTCCTGAGGGCTGCTGAAACGGGAGCTCCAGTTCTCCCTAACACCAGCTTGCCATCCGCCTCGGGAGTACTGCCCTGTTCGACCGGTGCTACTGTCTACTCCAAGTTTGGCCGGAATCGGCTAATTCTGAACTGTAGAAGGGCCTGCAACAATTAAACAAGAAAGAAAGAAAGAAAACGCGACTAGCAATAAGGGCAGCATAGAGCTGGCCAAAAAAGTTGAATGGACGGACCCGAGTGAAAACACGTGTGTTGTTCCAAGTTGAAGGCCATGTTCGGTGCGTCTATAAGTTTGTTTCAGGTTGGTAGGAAGGGGGAGGGAGGAGAGGGAAGGTACATTGAGCTAACCCCTTCAATACGAGGTGTCCTAGGTGTTCTGTTGGTCGTGATATTTCCATACGCCACATTCTTTTTCCCGATATGTGAATAATATCTTGAATGGGTGCTTCTGGAAATCAGTCGAAATTATCTTTTGCACAAAGGTAACAACATTTAGTTTTACCATAAACCCACCACTGCAAGACGAATTCAGTCAGCGTAGGAAAGGCCTCGCAGACTGAAAATGACATAATGCCAGAATGACTTCAAGAAATTACAATCCAGGTCAGTAACTCTTTTACAAGTGTGAGGTTTGAATGTACTGAAGCATGTGGATTCACTCGTATACGTGGAGAGATAGACCGAAAACAAGTTAAGCGCAGCCAAGAGAGCATACTTCCACCAACGCTGTGACAGATAACTTCAGACTGCAGCCAAAATTGTATCAAATCCTCCTTTTCCCATGACCCACATATTCTCAAAGTTTCATATTAATCCCTCATAAACTTTCTGGCATGTCTTGTGGGTGAACAAAAAAAACAATCCTGAGCCAGGACTGGAACTCAGATCGCCACTAAAATTTTTTTATCAGCTCTTCCTTTGCCCATGATCCATATATTCACAAAAATTCACAGAAATATATCAGTTTTTGAGATACCTTGTGTACAAACAGAGAGTCAGTTAAACAGGGGTGAATACATAAACTCCGCCTTTGTTGGCGGAGGTCATGAAAGCAGTGAAGGAGCGTTGTGGTGTTGATATGGATGTGCTAGAAAGCAATGGAAGTACCTTGAGAGGATTTGACCATGTGGAGAGAATGGAAAATGAGGGATTGACTCGGGATGTGTGTGTGATTGAAGTGGGTGGAAGGGGAAGGGAAGACTGAGGAGAGGGGCAGGGATGGGGTGACGAGGTGTACGAGTGAGAGGAGTGAGGGTAGAAAAGAGAGCAGCCTGGTGTCGGAGGACACCAGAGTGATGTGGGAGTGATTCGTTTGTGGCCAACCCTTCCGGTCTTGTGGCGTCTTGCTAGGCCTACAGTTAGAGATTACAAACCATTTAAGTAGTAGTTAGAGATTATAAACCAATTAAGTAGTACTAAATAGTTTTACACGATCCAGGATTTGATACGGTTTCGAGACAGTGCAAAGGAACTATTGACCAAAATCGTATATGGTTCCAAATGAGAGGCTCACAGGAAACGATGGACAATTTAATGGCAGAAGTGGACGTACTGGCTTAAAATTCATGATTAATAGAGGGAAGGCATTTGATATAAGGAGTAGTAGGGGTATGGGGGGAGGCTGAAAATAAGTGTGTATGGACAGGATGACAGGAAATGCTGCAAACGTAGCAGATGGACGGAGGAAGAATAGTGGATTAGAAACATAATGGAAAAAAAAAAACAGTGATAGGGAGAGGCACAGAAGTATGAAGTAAGAGGTTAAAGCAAAGACAGGGATATACAGAGTGACAAGGAGGGGCATAGCACCACGGGCGTAGGTGTAGGCAGAGAAGAAGGATACGGACAGAGACAAGGAGAGGCGTAATGACTCTGACACAGGTGAGGCAGAGGCGGGGCGATACAGATTTAAACATAGTGCTAGAAAGAAGCATCGGCATGTTGAACATAGAGGCTCTGGGGGAGAAGAGTAAATGCAGAGACACAGAGGAACAATAAGGCAGAGACATAATGAATGAGACGGAAAGGAGGATTACAGGCATAGGTAGACAGATAAAAGCATAGTGATGAAGAAAACTACAACGGCACTGTAAAACAGGTAAAGGCAGAGTGACAGGGAGAGGCAACAAATAACGAGGCAAGAGCAAACAATGGTAGGGCGAGATTGCGTCAAAACAATATGATAAACACGTCGCCAAAACTTGATTTCAGCACAACACAGGCACCATGGCAAAAACACAACCATCAAAACATAACGCAACGAAAATTAACCGGATACATGTAGATGTGGAGACATTACTATACGATCTTTGCTCAGATTCTGTATACCACAAATAGGTATATACAGCTAGGTAAGGAGGGAAATACGGCACAACTCAGGCATCATGAAAACTCACAACACACACCATGAAAAAAGTGGAACAAAGGCACTGCCAGATGAAAACAGCATAGATATAAACACAACGCAACACAGCACTGCCACCATCAAAACACAACAAAACAAGGCCATCATTAAAGCACATCCCAACACAGCCACCAACAAAGCACAACACAGCACAGGCACCATTAAAACACAGCACTACAGAGCCATCATAGCAGCACAACACAACACAACCACCGTCAAAACGCTACACGACATAGCCACTATCCAGACACAGCATAACACATTAACACAGTCACCATCGAAGCACAGCAAAACACAACCACCATCAAAACACAACACAATCACAATCAAAACACAACACAACACAGCCACCATCAAAACACAACACAACACAACGACTATCAAAACACAACACAACCATCATCAAAACACAACACAGCACAACCACCATCAAAACGTAACATAATACAACCTCCATCGAAACACTTTGCTACACACCATCAAAACAACGCAACACAAAACAGCGATTATCAAAACGCAGTACAACATAACCACCGTTAAAACAAAGCACAACACTGCCACCAACTAAAAACAGCCCAGCCGCTGCGACAACATACTTCATCTGCAAAATGGGATTAATCTTGCTTGTCACATTCGATAACGATGTTTTACCGTCCGGATGAGACTGAGCTGAAAGTTTGCTTCATATCACAAGTTAACCACTGTTTATACGGTTGAGCGGAAGTTTCTGATCCATAATCGCATTCCAAATTTTTTGGAAATGTACAGTAGGTCAAATAGGTAAATAATGCTAATAAAATTGCATGTGTATCGCTAATTGAACTAAACATGTGCTTTCGTACCTAACAACAATTTTTTTAACTGAGTGTCTTAATTAATCGCTGGCAGAGAATGATTTTCATTCCTCCTTAGTTTGTTTACATATAACTGTTAACAGTATTGTTACTCAGTAGAAGGTATTTGTTAACGATGTATAATGCATATAATTATTATATTTACGTCCTCAGAAAAATTTATCAGTACTTCGCTGATTGAATACTTTTTTTATCTCTTATGGTCATGTTATTAGCGTCATTGGTGCTATCTTTGATGCATGATAATTCGCTAGCACTATCTGTACAGGAAAAGTCTCCTTCGCTTTACTTTCTAATCTCATATTTGGCTGAGGAAAGAGTATATAATAGGAGTCAGCCAGCTCAGCAACAAATATATTTCCCTCTTTTTAATTCTGTACATATAGGCGTAAGAAAATGTACCAAAAATTTAGAACCACCGGAGGGCAGAACCCCCTCAGAGGGAGAATGAAAGCTGGAATTCACCATACTGTCAAAATATGGATGTGGAAGGGACGACTGAAGAATGTTGCAAGCAGAGGTTGAAATGTAATAGATACGAGTATATTTGTGTGTGTTAGAGTTTGTGTTTGCATGGGAACATTATACGTAAGCTTATGGATGGTCATACTAAGAACACCCATTTTAAACGTCCGCCAATGTTTGGATTTCAACCGTGGAATTGAGGCACAGGCATCGTGAGCGGAGTCTTTTACCAATCGAGCCATGGCAGTTCTTCTGTGAGGAGGATGTAAAAGAAAATGAATGATGCAGTAACGGGATCGAGTGGAAAAGCAGTAACAAACTCTGGTGAAGGGGAAAAAAAGGTGGGGTAGAGTTTTTGAAAAATCTAGAATGCACGTGATAACAGAGATGCTGTGGTGGAAAACTTACTTGATGATGATCTGTATAATAACAGTTCCAGTGGATGTACTAGGCGAGGAAGAGAGTTGGTTTAGAAAGCACTGCAGAAAAAAGAAGTATAAGAAAGCAACAGGAATAGATGGACTTGAATATGGGACTTCAAAAAAGGTGGGAATAATGTTGTGGAGTGGTTACCCAAGAATTTTCATCTCGTCTCTAGTTGAAGGTGAGGTACCGGAAGGCTGGCTGAGGTCATGTACTGTGTTGCTTTATGATGACGAAGGTGGCAAAAAGGAGAGCTCAGAAATTTAGAGAAATACTCAGATTTCGGAGGAATACGTCTAGGGAGCAAACAAAATAGAGCAGTGATGAAAAGAGCAGTGCATCATACTAAGCGTCATATTAGGGAGGATCAGGGAAGGTGTATTGGTGAGACAGGGAGTGTACGGTTCAAGTGTTTAAGAAGTGTTTTTGACAAATATTTAGAGAAGGAGAGAGACTGATATATACAGGTACATTTTATGGATTTGGAAATATGGGAGACTTGACACACGCCTTGTTATAAAAACTGGACTGTAATGAATCGTTAAAGTGCAGTGAAGAGTTTTTCCCAAAGGAGTAAAACATATGTTAGAGTGGGAAAGGTGGAGGGTGAATGGTTTGAAGTAAAAGTAGGGCTGCGTGAGGGATGATGTTATGTCTCTATGGCTGTAAGTCTGTTCATGGAAGGGGTTGTGAAAAAGGTATATAAAGAATATTGCTAGGTTGAAGGACAAGAAGTTTAAGCGATGCAAAGAAAAAGAGAAAGACAGGGAAGTGAACTAGTTATTACTGACTGCTAAAGACCGCAAGGGGGTGGAAGTGCTGAAGATGGGTTACAAACATAAGGTCTACATTATGTGGAGAAAGATGGTTTGAACGGATGAGAAGTGACATCATAAGAGAGAGAGAGAGAGAGAGAGAGAGAGAGAGAGAGAGATGTGGAAACATGCGTATTACGATGGAAAGAGCAGAGCAGCGTGAGTTAAAGTCTTATGGCCATGGCCGTATTGATAGAGTGGATGACGAGAGACGAAAAGAAAATACAGATCAGAAGTAGAGAGAGTGAGGAGAAGGAGACCTAAGAAAAGGTGGACGAACCGTGTGGGAGTTTGACTCAGTTCTGAGCATCCAGGAGGGTGAGAGATGTGTGTGGAATAGACCAGGTTGGAATGACTTAGTTTATAGAAGCATAACTCACTGTCAGCTATCTATAAAAGGCAAGAAGTAAATCGGTTGATGAGAAACGCATATCAGTAGGGTCTGGTAGTGGATGGTTTGAAATTGCTTTGTGCATGTGAACAACAACAACCATCTTTTAATACCATCCACTTTGTTTTCCGTTCATGTAGCACAGAGTTGAGGTGGGTCACTTCACCAGAAACCGAAAGCTGTGACTCGGCCTTTTAGTACCCATAACACAAAGTTTGAATATTGTTGCCTGCCCATGTCTGTAGGGTGCAAGTCGGCATCTTCCTCATTTATTCATTCACTATATTTCTCTCACTTTGGCGTTCGCCTTCTGTCAGTTATTCCATTGTTTCCATATATTTACACTACTACATCACATTTCCAGTTCCTCTTATCCATGCCAACTTCCACTCCTCATTTGCTCCCTTTCCGCTAAGCATTCTCCATTTTTTCTCCTCTCAGTCTCACTTCTTCTCCCACGGTCACTCATGGCGGGAAGGAATCCTCTGCTCTTGTCTTTGTCTCCTGCACTGGTGTAATAAGCCTGTTTCTTTCTTCCTGTCTTTTATTCAGAGCACCGCGGCGGAATAGTAATGTCTGCTTTGTCTGTACATTTTCATCATTCCCATGACAATCTCCCCACTTGCTCTTCTTTTTCCACCCATCTGTACGCCCTTCTCTTAATACGCTTTCCCATGCTACTCAGTGAGTAGCATTCTAGTTGGCAGAAGAGACACCGTGGCACCCTTTCCTTTGCGATTTGTTTTGTATTATGCTTTAATATTCTCATGTATATTACTTATCACTGCTTGCAGCGGTAACATACAAGAGGGCTTTAAGGTACATTAGGTAAAATGAATAGCTTAGAAAGGAGTGCTACGAAATCTCCTATGCCAACGACAGCATATACCCCAGCATCTTCACCATTCCATCAGTACTGGATGCTTCTCTTACTCGCCTGCTCCGCCTCTCTCTTCATGCTCTAAGGCAATGCTCACACCTTGTCCCAGCCACGTGATCTGCAGTGCTAACTTACACCCTTATTCTCCCTCACTCGCTTTCACCTTTACTCACACTTACTCACAGCCATATTCACACTCACTCACAGCCTACTTCTCACTCATTAACACCCCCAGACACACATTTATTCAGACCTACCAATACTCTTATTCAGACTGACTCACATCCTTATTTTCATTCCATCGCACCTTTATTCACACTCACCCAAACCCGTTACGTACACTCATCCACACCTTTAATCACACTTATCCAGTTCTATGTAAATTCCAACCAAGTAAATTCCACCCACGAAGATTCCTCCATGGAAATTTCGCCCATGCCAATTCCACCCACGCCAAAAACTGAAACGAAAATTCCGCCCATCTAATATTTATTTATTGACTTCATCAGTCAGATTTAACTTAGAAGAACTTAAACAGATATAACTTCATCATGTATTATTTTATTTGATCAACTTAAAATGAATGTAAATTATGGGTAATGTTCCTCAGAAAAGCCATCTTGTCATCACTGCTGTAACGTGATGCCATATTCTTTATTCGTGCATTTATAGCTTGATACTTGCACCTCTTAATTGCATCACCTCTTCGAATGTAGGCAATTTTTGAATGATGGTTTCTTCTCCACTGAGTGCCTTGGAGAGCTTCCATAAACTTGGGTGTGTGGATGTGACGGATGAGCGCAAAGCGTTGTGAAACTTTCCACTGCGTTGTTTGGCCTTGGGAGGTCGCTAATGACACGGTCTCTAACATTCCACATCTTTATGGGAAAGAGCGGCTGATCTCTCCTTCGAGGAGCACCTTGTCCCCGCGTATTTGCAATGTGGGTATTTTCAAAATATGCAATATACTTAGCAGGGATGTATTAATCAGACGGTTCCTCGAATTCATCATCAACATCAGCAACAGGCAGAAAAACCAGTGCAGAGAAGCACTTCATTCAAGGGCAAAATTGATGTCTGTACTGTATCTCACTCGCTCATCAGTGACACATACTTTCCGCCAACATGACTGACCTAGATGGAGGAAGCACTCCACAACTGCAGCTGATAGAAACAATGACATGAACCCATTCTGCATTGCCTTTTCAAAGGCCATCATACACTCACTAGTTTGAGCACTTGGACGAAGATCAAGAAGTGAAGGAAAAAATCTTCTACAGGCCACTTCATGTTTATCTGGAAGCAGGGCAAAAAAACATGGAACACAAGATTCCTCGATAATTGCATGTAAAGTGAACAGCTGACACCATATGTCTGGTGATGAATTGAATGTCCCGCCAAGAGCCCATGAACGAGATTTCTCAAGGTCATCCAAGCCGGCTTCTGTTGCGAACACTAAGATACGGTCAGAATCGTCATCACCGCAATCGAAAGCCAAGAACAATGAGCCATCCTCGAGAAACTTATATAAAACGGAATTTCGAAACCATTCCGAGACACTGGAAGAGCTGGAATTCCTTATGAGTTATATTTTCAGTTTTGCATGTTACGTGAAAGTCCTTGAAGTGAGGGCAACTGTAACCTCGTTATCTCATCCAGTGGCTTAATGGCAGCAGCAATAGCTTCCCGTGTGGTAATTTTCCTACATCTTGAACGGTATCTCGCATTGCATTCACCGCCTTTCGAGCTTCAACTCTTGCAGAACTTGCCGGATGGTTGTGAGCGCCTGTCCTAGCACTTATTATGAGTTCCTTCTGAGTCTCAAGCCGTATGAACCCAAGCTCTGCAGCCATTATAAAAATGTTCACATCCCCAGTATTTTTTTTTTTTTTAATAGATAATGAATGGAGGAAGGAAAAACAAAGGGGAAAAAAAATAAGTCCATGTGCCTAAGGGCATCCTTCATTCATAAAATATTTATAACAACTGGATTTGAATTGAAGTGGATTAAGTGTTTGTGGGAAACAACTCCCAGGAAGTGAATTCCAGAGAGTAGTAGTTCTGCGGATAATTGAATTTTGATAAGCAGTGGTTCTCCATTGCGGAGGAGAGAGTGTGAATTCATGGGCGCTTCCAGCTGCCCGAGTATTTCGGGAGGAAATGTGAATGGGGGGAACAATTGAAGCCAGTTCATCTGAACACTTACAGTAAAAATATCTATAAAATAATGCTAAAGAAGCAACATTTCTACGTACTGATAATGGAGGAAGGTCTTGAGTGATGGCAGGATTATTGATTAATCTAATGGCTTTATTTTGAATTTTGTCCAACTGCCTCAATGCAAGCGCTCTACATCCACTCCACAGTGGTGAACAGTATTCGATCTGAGAACGCACATGACTTTTGTATATTGTGGCCATCTGCTCGTCAGTGAAGAACTCACGAACTCTGTACGTAAGTCCCAATTTTTTGGAAGTATTTTTAGCAAGGGATTTAACATAACCTGTCCAGCCTAGGTTAGGGTTTAGAGTAACACCTAGGATATCAATTGTAGTGGATTTGGGAATATTGATATCATATAAAATTATGTGGGAGTCCGAAGGATTCTTTTTGTTGGAGATTTTGATGTATTTAGTTTTCTGAGCATTAAATGAGACCAGATTTGTTTGTCCCCATTGATGAATTTTAGAAAGGTCCTGGTGTTTATTTGGGAATTTATAATATCCAATTGTGTAAAGGAGGTACTTAATGTGAAAAACTATGAAGGGTCGAGTCAGCAGCATAAGAGTGTATTGGGTTGTGAGTGACAGATAGGAGGTCATTTATATGAATGAGAAAGAGGGTTGGCGCCAAAACTGATCCCTGTGGTACGCCAGCATTTATGGAGTGAAACTGAAAATAAATACCATCTACCATGACCCGTATTTTTCAATTATGAAGGTATGAAGAAATTAAAGGAACCAGTGATGCAAGGCCTCAGTTTGATATGTTAGACAATATGGCCTGGTGCCATACTCTGTCAAATGCTTTTGATATAATCTAGTGCTATTGTGTGTGTTTCACCGTGTTGGTCTATTGTTTTGTTAATATGATGGGTAAGAAGGCAAAGAATGTCTACATTTGTGTCTTGGTAGGGTTATCTTGATGCTTGATGCTTTTCATAAATGTAGGACTCCTCATCACAGAGATTGTTTTTGTCCTTTTCAGTTTTAATGAATGACAAATATATTTTGGTTATATCAAATAGCAGGGAGTCACAAAACGGAGACAACGCGCCTGAAGATCAGGGCAGCCAGCAGACAACTGATAAACAACCAACCCGCAGCTGAGGGCAGCCAGCAGGCAGTTGACAGGCAACCCACCCGCAGCTCAGGGCAGGGTAATTATTGGGTGAACGATCTCTTAGCTCAAAACATCTGTCAAATGGGGGAATCATCGGATGAACGATCTGTTATCTCAAAAAGTCTGTCACATGAGGGAATGATCGTTAGGGCGATGTATTATGGGGGGAATTATCTGGGGGGAAATCTTGTGGGTGGAACGTTCCTGGGGGAAATTTACCTGGGGGAAACTTACGGTATACGCATTTATCCATACCTGTGCTCAAGCCCACCCAACTTTTTCCACATCCTTCATCCTTTTCGAGGCTCTCCATCTCCTGTGGTAACTCATCCACATCCATTTCCACATCCACTTCTTAAGATTTTATCATAGCTAAATGAAATCGTCTGGTGGCAGCAAGGCCCCCTGAAAAAAAATACCGTGCTAAAAATGGTTATTGAAAATTGCTTGTATCCATTTCATTTCTAAGGTGAGAATTGCTTAGTGTCAGCAAGAATGATTTACACAAAATTGCCTAACAGCACGAAAAATACAGTACATAAAGACGTCACCGCTCCACTCACTCCTCTCCAAACTGGCTACCCATCCACGCTTTCCCTCATACGTAGGCTACTAATAATAACGATATTACCCTATTGTACCCTCTGCTCCATGATCCACCCCTATCTCTCTCTCACGCATCCTTTCACCAGCATCCCTTCAGATTCCCCTCACCTCTCCTGAGCCCACAACATTTCCCTCCTCCTCCTCCTGCTTATCCTAATTCCTACCAGTCCCCCATTTACACCTCCTTCTAGCCTCCCCTCACCTCTGCTTCATCCAGCCTCCCCTCACTCCTCCTTCTTCCAGTCTCCCCTCACACTTCCTCCTCCTTCTAGTCTCCCCTCACTCCATTCCTTCCAGCCGCCTCTCCTCACCGCTCCACCCTTCCATCACAGATCTTCCTCGCCAACAGCTAATGGATTATATATTCGACCCTGGCTGGCGTGAGTGATGGGCCTCTGCCTACGTTCGCTCCTGTAGCAGGGCGGGAGAAAGCGGGCGAGCACAACGAGGGAGAGATACTGTAATGGAAAGAATTCAAGATGTATTTCACAGAAATGCACAAAGGAGTAGCGAAATTTGTAGAAGGTAAAACTTTTGCATTACAATAAGGAGAACATGAAATGCTTATGAATTTTAAAACCAACCCGAGGAGGTCTTGTTATTTATTTTCGTGCATTCTCCTGATGACAAATTTATTCAGTTCAGGAGAGAATTTCTGAACAACAGAATCTCCTCTGTTTAGAAAACAAGACAAATGACACTTCTGATAGCCTCACCCACATTTGCAAGTTTGTAAGAGGAATGAAATAGTAATTATTTACTGGGGAAGCGGAGGGGCGAATCCCGGGGGCTCAACCTATAAACTCTGGTCCGGATGAAGGGCTACTGCTGAGCAAAATTTAGTGTGCCTACATAAATACAATGGCGTTCGCCACCGGGGACACCCCCTCGTGGGTGTGACCATCAGGGGTACCGTCCTGCCTAAAATGTGTCTTTAGTAAAGATCAACCATTATGCAAAATTTTTTGTTATTCGGTGTAAAACTATGACTTTGTCTCACATTGGGCTGTTCCACCTTGCCCGTGGAGGGTGGTCATCGGGGGTTCCACCTTGCCTACAACGTGCCTGGGGTAAACATCTATCTACATGCAGAATTTCATGTTCTCCGGGTAAAAATTTTGGCACTGCGTAACGACTTTAGCCGAGACCCGGGCGGCCATCAGGGGTTCCACCATATTTATAACCTGGAGTGAGTGAATCTCTACCATTGTGCAAAATACATGTTCCTGAGTTTAAAAAAAAAAAAAAAAAAAAAAAGAAGAAGAAATGACCGTGCCTAACGGTTCTGGGTGGGACATCCGGGGCTTCTGCTCCCCTGGAAGCGGCCCTTGGAGTCCCACCCCGCTTCAAATCTAGCCTGGTGCAAGGTATATCAGTGTGCAAAATTTGGTTTTCCCAAAATTCCTCCCATAAGGCCTGGACTCTATTTCTTTAAAAAAGTACAGTGAATGAGGGAGTAGAAGAGTAAGTGAGAAAGTAACGCAGTTAGGGACAACAATGTATTTGGCCATCCATAATGGTGCAACAATAAAAAAATCTTCTGGAGCTAGTTGGAATAAACTAAAGGAAAATGTTATCTTGGTGAAGGAGTTAAGGGATCTGATGATCCTTATTGACGGTGATTTCCTGTGCTGCGTCAATAATTTCTAACACGTCAGTAGAAGAGGTGGGTAAATGTTTAGAAGTAACCAACGTTTTCTTTTCTTATTATTTTTATGTTTTCCAATGCAAAATACTGTGTTTTAATTAGTTTTGACCTTCATTTTTGGGGGAAAATCCTCCTTTTGGAATTTTGAGTATGATTTCCAAAAGAGGGTTTATCCCCCAAAATCAAGATCAAAATTAAATTAAAACACACTATTTTGCATTAAACTAACCTAACCTAACCCAACCTAACCTAACCTAACCTAACCTAAGGCCTGACATATAGACTAAGTGCACACGTCTGCGTGCACACGTCTGCACCAGCCAATATGGCGCAACATTCATTCGCTACTGAGCGATAGCCTAACCTAAGCCACTACATGACTACCCCTACAAAATTTGCTCCCCCAACTCAAACTAGACTTAAAAGGTAAGTCTTAGTTAGAATAGTTCAGGGACGTAATATAATGAAAATTGGTAACGTTGGTTACTTCTAAAGTTATACCAGAGGTGTAATTATGAGAGTGCGACAGAGGAACAATAGGAGTGATTGGGCACTCAACATAAATAAACAGACCATAAAACAAAAAAGAAAGGAAGATGTAATATATTTAAAAAATAAGACTACAACATTGAAGAAAACGAAGGTATCTGTTCATAGAGGGAAAAAATGTGGTTAATGAGAGGATTACGATGTTTAAGCAGCCTCTTGAACATACCTGTTGAGGTTTCATGTGTATTATGAACGATGGAACTTTTGGTATTCTTTTCCTATGCATTGAAATTAATCATCGTTGGTGTTCAAAAATTTTGCGTTTGTTTACATTTCCTGCTGGTTAATTCAGTTTTAAACAAATGTTCTCATAATGAAAATAGCAAATATGTCTATAAATGACACAGTTTATGTTCACTTTACCACTGACAGCTGGTGTGCTGTAACACAAGCGGGTAACAGTTTTGGGGAGTTCTCTCACAAACGTCCAGCTTCAAAGAAACACCCACGCGCTGGTCACAGGCCGGGTGGAGGAGGAGTGGGTGTGTTGGCGTGTGGGTGGGTGGGGAGTTTGTGTGAGGGAGCATAGAAGGGGAGTGCGTGTGTGGGACGGACGGCAGGGGATGTGCGGGTGAAGGGGCGTGTGGGTGTGCGGGACGGCAGGGGATATGTGGGTGCGAGGGCTATGGGTGTGAGGGACAGCAGGGAATGTGTGGGTGTGAAGGTGCGAGGGACAGCAGGCTATGTGTAAGTGTGAGGGCGTGTGGGTGTAAGGGACGGCAGGGGATGTGTGGGTGCGAGGGCTATGGGTGTGAGGGACGGCAGGAGACGTTTGGGTGCGAGGACGTGTGGGTGTCAGGGAGGGAGGGCAGGGGGCATGTGGATGCGTGGGTGTGAGGGATGCAGGGCAGGGGGCTTGTGGGTGTGAGGGAGGCAGAGGATGCGTGGGTGTGTGAGTGTGAGTAAGCAGGGAGGGTGTGAGTGTGAAGGTGTGTGACCGTGAGGAAGGGAGGGCAGTAGGTGTGTGGGTGTGACTCGTGTAAGAGAGGGAGGGTATGGCTGGTGTGGGTGTAAGGGAAGTAAAACTGGAAAGGTGTTGCTGTGAAGGACAGGGCACTTGGTCACGATGTGTTGTTGGCTGGCACAGCTAACACATCCAACTTTCTTCTCACAAACGTTCTCCCAATCTCATCCCTTTTAGCTTCAATCGTACTACATCCACGCACATTCATAGACCCTATCTTCAGGGGACAGGGATAACTCAATCCCCCATCCCTTTCATCCCTATCTCACTGTGGGACTAAAAAACAGAGGAGGGGATCCCTAGTCCCCTGACTCCGCCCCCTTTAATTGCCTTTTACGACACGCAGGGAATATGGTGGCAGAATTCTTCCTAACACAATCTGGCCGCAGAGTAATAGTACCACCCCATAATGCGGCCAGATTGTCCCCCCCCCCCCGTGGCGGGGGGAGGACACGTCTGTTGTTGCCAGAGAAAAAGATTAATGGAAGACCTTGACGGCGTGTAGGAGAGGGAGAGAATTTGTATTTTTTAATGTGAATGCATAGGGAGGGTAATTACTTTGTGGTAGCGTAGAAAATCACACACACCGAGGTAGTGTGCAGTATATACGAGCATTAAGGAGATGCTGGGGAAGGAGTGAGTTAATTGCAAAGAAAGCAAGGAATGTGAAAGACTATAGCAGAGGGTGAAATGCCAAGGGGAGAGATGATTTAACCGATCGCATAAGAGGAAGGAAGTTGTAAATTAGTGTGTGAATGCACGATATTCGACAAGGAAGATACAGAGATGAAAGCTTTGATGCTCTGTGCCACTCCATCGCTCGTCTTGACAGGGGTGATTTACCGGATTTCGTCAATAATCTAAACAGAAAGGACTCTTTATCTTCTCTCCCTGATTTTTCTCCACATTAATCTTCTTAATGTTTTTTTTTTTTTCTGTCTGTTTTACTCAGCTTGAAGATTGGCTTCCCTTTTTCTAAGGGATAAAAGCCTCCTTTAATTAGAACAGTTTCTAATAACCCTTTCAGACCATGAGAATTCTTTACTACATTATTCGTGCTACTGCATGTATCGAGTTTAACTACTTTGGGAGTGGTTTGTCTTTAAATGCCTGACTAAACTATCCCCTGCTGCATTTCATTTTTCCTGATCAACCCAAGCTATCCCTCTAGTTAACCCAAGCTATCCCTCTAGTTACCATCCCCCTCCATTAATTCTATCAGTTAACTTTCAGTTCATTCAAAGTCCCTATATATCATCTTCATTCGTTCGCTTAGTCCCTAATTATCCATTTCGTCTATTTCTTCGAATCCTAAGCTTCCATCCCCAACCACTCATTTCTTCCCCAACTTCTGCTTTATCCATTCTCTCCGTTCCTAAACTTCATTCCTGTCTGTTCGTACCGTCATTAAGTTCTGTCTTCATCTCTTCACTTCTCTGACTTTCTATCCTCATCTATTCGAAGTTCCTAAAACTCCGTCCATCATCCATTTGCTCCACCTCAAAACTTGAGGACTTTTCTATTCTTTCCATCCTGAATCATCCATACTCCTTCATTCATAGTACCTAAATTTTTATCCCCCTTTTTTATTCTTTCGGTTCCTCATCATAAATCATCTCCTGCTCCTTCCATTTCTAATTTCCATATACCTTTGTTCCATCTCTACACTCTCATGTTCATTTGCACACCCATTTGTTCCTTCTATAAGATTCCATGATTATCCATTCGTCGGCTCCTTATCTTTCCATTATCATTTATTCGATTATTAGAGAATGCCCTATCATTATCTACTAATTCTTAAGTTTCCGACCTATTCCATAGGTAGTCCCTCAATTTCAGTCCCCCATTTATTCCAACACTGCCATCTTTATCTGTTCGTTCAGTCCCAAAATTTAATCCCCAGTTATTTGTCCTGTTTTTACACTCCATTCCCCAGTCGTCCTCTCCTTCTATAATTATCTCATTTACAACCACCGTTCCTATCTGTCTAATCTTGCTTTTAAGTCCGCTCACTAACTTTCTATTCCAGTGCACCCAACAAGTTAGTAGCCTCCTTCTGTTTCCCACTCTCACTAACACTTTCCATCCCTAACTTTCTAATCTAGCCCATTCATCCCGTTCCTAACCTTTCATCTGTACTCTTCCCCTCCCTCCTTTATGCACATCTCCCCAGTCCTCTTGTATCCAGTACCTCCCGTTCCTTCCCTCTTATTCTTGCGTCTTATTCCTTTCCTTTCCTTTCCCAGTGTTTCGTTCAGTTACTGTATGAAAGAATGACAATATGGGATTTGGAAGACAATAGGTTTGAGATACATGTCATCAGTGAAATTGTATCTCAAGCAAATCACCCCGATGACGTGATATATATTCTATGCTTGTCACCCTCATACGATTTTATTTTCCTTAGGAACGATTTTTCAGTTGGAGGAAGTGGATACAGCCTTCATTAATCCCTTCAGAACAAGATCTTTTTATTAAGCCGAATACAGCTGTCTGGAGGTAGCATAAAAACTGCAGAACCAAAACTTTGTGTTGGAATGGTCATCATCCATTACTGTACACTATGTGACAGTGTTTCAGCCTGTACCTCTTGCAGCTTAACAGATGAATGAATTATTGCATGATGCGTTCATGAGGCTTCTTGTTTGTTTTTTTAGTTAGTTGATTTCCGGGAAGGGGCACTAACCCTCCGCCAACCCTTTTAGTCGCCTTTTACGACAAGCAGGGATACTGGGGGAGTATTCTTGAAAAAAAAAAAAAAAAACTACCCCCAGGGGGTAAAAGAAGCTTGGGCAGCCTTCTGGTTTCGATTCTGGACCCGCAAACACCAGATCCATCTACAACTATTGGCTGGTGTGGCTTATGTAAAAGTGTATGGTAGGATACTTATTGACAGAGTTAGAGAAAAAACAGAGGAATTAGTTGGAGAAGAACAGGGAGGCTTTAGGAAAGGAAGAGGTTGTGTAGATCAGATATTCATTCTTAGATCTTTGGTGGAAAAGTTTCTAGAAAAGGGAAAGAAGTTGTATGCGGCTTTCATGGATTTGGAGAAAGCATATGACAGGGTGGATAGACAAGGATTGTGGAAAGTATTAAGAATTTATGGAGTAGATGGAAAGTTGTTGAATGCTGTGAAGAGTATGTATGATGGTGCTAAGGCTGCATGCGTGTGGATGGTGAACTAAGTGAATTTTTGTCTTTGGAGGTTGGGTTGAAACAGGGATGTGTCATGTCTCCATGGTTGTTCAATATGTTCATGGATGGGGTAATAAAAGAGGTACAAGGTGGGGTAGTGGATGTTGGAGTGGCCCTGGTGAGAGAGGATAGTGTCTGGAAACTCCCTGTACTGTTGTTTGCAGATGATACTGTGTTGTTGAGTGAAGACGAAGGGGAGCTGCAAGGCTTGGTGGATGAGTTTGGGAGAGTGTGCAAGAAACGGAATCTAAAGGTGAATGTAGGGAAGAGTAAAGTGATGGTCTTTGAGAGAGGTGAAGTCAGTGAATGTACAGCGAGGTTGGATGGTGAGGAATTGGAAAATGTGAGTACGTTTAAGTACTTGGGTAGTGTGATGAGTAAGGATGGAGGTTTGAAGGGTGAAGTGCTTGAAGGGGTACATCAGGGAAGAAAGGTTGCTGGTTCTAAGAAACAGAGAAGTGAGCATGGATGTGAAAAAGTTACTACATGACAGTATTGTGATACCAACTCTAACGTATGGAAGTGAAGCTTGGACATTGTTGGAAGGACACAAGTCAAGAGTGAGAGCAGTGGAAATGAGTTATTTAAGAGGAGCCTGTGGAGTCACATGGAGAGACAGGCTGACGAATGAGGATATAAAGGAGCGTTGTTGTGTGGATGTGGATGTAATAGGGAGTGTTATGAGGAACACACTGAGGTGGTTTGGCCATGTGGAGAAGTTGGAGGGTGAAAGACTGACGAAGAGAGTGTATGTGAGTGAGGTGGAGGGGGGAAGAGGGAGGGGGAGGCCGAGGATGAGATGGAGGGATGGGGTGGAGAGGTATATGAGAGTGGGGTGTGTGAGTTGGGAGCAGGGCAGCGAAATGGCGGGGGACAGGACGACGTGGAGGCGATTTGTTTGTGGCCACCCCAAACGGGATTGAGGCGTCTGGCAATAGATAGAGAGATAGATGCGTTCATGCAAGATTGATTAAATACCTTGTATCTAGCCAGGTGCAAAGTCAGAGCATCAAAGCAAAATTATTCGCTACCAATACGAATAAGTTTGAAACCTGAGAACAAACTGAATGGGAGTCAGATCATGTCTATAAACTTAGCAGTTAATCGCCTCACTTCACACCGTACTAAATTAATGTGTACATTGGTGATATTTATTGCTTGGTACCGTGTCATTTATTACCCGACTCCCTCGAGGAGGAAAGGGTAATGCAGTAAGTTCAGTTTGTATGCATATTACAGTGTGCCTTTGCTAATTTGTATAGAAAGTAAATTGAGGCAACATTTTGAAATATTTTTGGTGCTCTCTGTTATCAGTATATAGAACCTTTTCGTAGATGATCCATTTATCAAAATCTTGGATGAAACATGGCGTGTCTCTGCAGGGGAGTTGTAACCAATTTATCCTATTTCATTTTTAGTCACGGATTAATGTTGCTCGTCTACCGCCCTTGATTAATCGTACTAAAATGTTTTAATCTGCAATCCTAAGAGCCAGGGTGCATATGAGGTTTGGTTGGTACGGTGGAGGGTATATTAGGGTCCGATTACTCTAGCCCAGGAACATTAAGGATACAACTGGGAAAAAAATTCGAGAAAGCTTTTTTTTTTTTTTTTTTTTTTTGAAAGCTACAAAGAACCTTCTAAGTCAAAATCAACAAACATTCTAAACATTCCACATAAGCTAACCGTGTAGGACGAAAAATTCAAGATAGCCACCATCGGCATGGGGTGCGTGTATAGCTTAGTGACTAAAATTCACACTTGGTCATGTAATACCACCTTTTATGGGTTTTAAGGAGTGATCAATCCACTTCTGCTATTATGCTAAGAATTTTGTGTTTGATATTCACAGAGAACGTGCGCCAAACGCAAAAAATCGGAAATCTGTACTGTTAAATTTTGCTGTTAATTTATAAACTACAGTATACTTCAAAAGATATTCTTATTTTTCAAGTCAGAAACAGACTGAGGTGTAAAGGCATGAGTACATAGATGGACAGAAGACAGTGTGAATGGAACAAGATGGCAGCACAAGAATAGTGTGATATTTGCGATTTTTATGATAAGCCAATCACCTCTGACCGAAGTGCTGTCACAGAGAGAGACCTACCTAGCATACTGAACACTCGTGCTGATCTGAGGGATGGACTTGATAAAAACTATTATCTAAAGTGGTGCCAGTTCCGGGTCATAAATGGTGCAAAGAACATTACATCATGCCATCATGGATGAAAAAACGAAAAATGGAGTCAGAAGAATCGGAGAGACAAGTACATAAGAAAATCACTTGCCATTCATAGGCCAATATCTATGATATAAAACAAGACTGTCTGTGCTGTGGGAAATATGTGGCCTCTAGTAAGATCGCCAAACAACCAAAGGACCAAAGCGAGGCGACTCATGATACAGCAGCATTTGAATTATTATAATCTGTTGCACCCAAGGCGATGGAGCGAGCTGATAGTTGGGGAGAGTCTGTATATACACGCATTCATGAAGCTGGTGATCTTGTGGCAGCTGAGGCCAAGTGCCACCATGACTGTCAAATCCGTTTTCATGATGGGCGTGGGCTTCAGAGGAAACCAAGGGGTAGGCCTTCAGGATCAGCCGACACCAGAAAACAACATGCGTTCCTAAAAACTCTGTGAGCACATAGATAAGAGTAGACACTTTCTCACCTTCCGGAATTACCTATCACACCATTCACCATTTGCCTACATAGGTGAATACAGCGAGAGACTGGTCTGCATTGATACTTGAGTCTCGGCATCTATTTATGCTAATGCAGATTATGCAGTCAAATTAGGCGAGAAGGCTACTGCACATATCACTGGCCTGAACTTCGCTGATGTTAAGCTCAGAAGGAGTGACAAGGTTTCTATTGATCCTGCAACCTGTACTGTTGTCCGTGGCAAAGACGTTGAGGTCGACTCCACACTATTCTTCATGCGGCTCACATGTGTGATAAAGAACCGATTGGATATGGAGAATCACCTTAAACATGAATTTAGCAAACAACCACCAGCACTATTTGACAAGAGTACAGTGCGCAAAAACAGCAAAGTGGTCTTGCCAAGGTGCTGAAAACTCCAGTAGCCCCAGTATCCACTGAAGTTCTTAAGAACCCATACTATGTGGTGGATGGAGGACATTTGCTGCAGAATGTGACATGGCTTGTGGACTGCATGTATAGTGATGGGCGTGACAGCTATGTGAATCACGTTATCAATAACTATGGCAAATGCACTGTCTTCTTTGATGGCTACACAAATCTTACCCAGTCAGCCAAGGTAGCTGAACAGAAAGCTGCACTGATCCAACTTCCTCTGCAGGCATACTGTTTGATTTCAACACATCAGTCACGGGCAATCAACTCTCCATTTTAGCAAATCGTAACAACAAGTCACGGTTAATCAGTAGGCTGAAGGACCTGCTTACATCTGAAGGTGTTGCTTACTGTCAAAGTCAGATTGATGCTGACGACTTAATAAGTAGCACAGCATTGGCATTTGCTGGGAATATCACACGACCTGTTGTACTTGTGGCAAAGGAAACAGATCTGCTTGTCATGTTGGCTGATAGGGCCGCAACAGACAATAACTACATGCAGGTTGCAAGAGACTTTGTTTATAGCATGCACAGCATCCAGCAGGCAAAGCATCCACACACCTCACAACACATATTGATAGCACACGCTCTCACCGGATGTGACACAGACTCTGTCTTATATGGCACTGACAAAAAGTAGGCAATGACAGCCTTGGAAAGCGAGGATTGGAGGACGCTGGATGTGTTTAAGAAGAGCAATGCCAGCCATGAAGAAGTAGCCAGAGTGGGGAAATATTGTCACTGAAGTTATATGATGCCAATCCGACATGTACAACACTTAGCTGAGATTTGTGCAGTGCATCCAGAGGATGAGCAAAGCATTCAGCAGCTTCCAACTTTAGAGCCTTCCTCCCACATCCTCAGCTGCAAAGTACCACTCATATCGAACGTACTACGCAGTTCAGGAGTGGTTGGGCAATGTTGAGGATTTAAATCCTACTGACTGGGATTGGGAGCTTCAAGCTGGAATGCTCAACCCCATTTTGACTGACAGTCCTGTAGCAACAGGGCATTTTCTCATTGGGCCATGTGGGTGTAAACAAATGTGTGGCAAGAGATGCAATCGTCGGCAAGCAGGACTCTACTGTACACATATGTGTTCCTTGTGTATTGGTCAATCTTGTGCTAATTCATGCCCACCTGATGAAGAAGATACTAAGTCCCCATCCTATAACAGTGACCATAATTAGTTATGATACTAAAAAAAAATGCTTTATTTAGAAGTACCAGTAGTTCAGTAACTGCTGCTGGCAAAAGTTAGTGCTGGTTGTTAATTTTAAATGTGTTAAATTTACCATTTTGTTTAAAATAGTACATTACCTTGATCATATCTTGAATATGCGTCAGTAAGTCACTGAAATAATGGTAAAAATGGTTTTCATATACCCAAAAAACATTAAAAAGAGGTATTACATGACCATCTGTGACTTCTGGACGGCTAGCTCATGTGGAATGTTTAGAATGTTTGTGGATTTCGACTTAACATGCTTCCAAGTAGCTTTCCTGAAATAATCAGCTCTCTCAATATTTTTTCAAGGTTCCCTTCGAATTTGAGATAGTTCTACTGCCTAATTCGTGTTCCTTTACTTTTTGTTAAGGTCGCTGTTTGTAGGATTTGAGCAGCAGCAAAAGAGTTGTGGTAATAAAGTTCTATACCCCAGTAGTTTCTCTGCATGCCAGTCACTGCAAAATAATCAGGCAAAGTTGATCAGAGCTTAAACACAGTACTGGCTTCTGCGTCACCTTATACCGCAATACAGAGATGCTTAGTTTGTTTATAGACAGTGAATTATAGCCTATATTTAGCGAAAGTTGATATGTATGTCCATTTGTGTGTGGAAGACACAAAACAAAGAAACAATAGTCAAATTGTGGGTGGTGAGAGGAGGAGTAATGTACAACAGTTTTGATCTCTTAAATATGGCTGAGTCAAAATCACGATATTGCTGTGTTGTTCTTATTGTTAAATATTTTGCTGTATGAGAGTTTTCCATTTGTTTTTTTGTGCGAGTAGGATAAGCCACGTGAAGGTTTCAGTGTGAATTCTCAGATAGAAAGAACATTCCTTGATTACGGTTATATATTAAAGTTACTGTACATGTAAAATTCTTCTTAATCTTTGAAAGATATAACATTTTCTCTCACATTTCTTCCCCCCTCCTCTCTCTCTCTCTCTCTCTCTCTCTCTCTCTCTCTCTCTCTCTCTCTCTCTCTCTCTCTCTCTCTCTCTCTTCTACTTTATAGTAAAAAGAATATTGTTTATGATGTTCACATTTACAAATTAAATTGCACTGTAATAGGGGAGGTAAGGTCAGGGGATATGCAGCAAGGGTATTGTTGAACCAGACTTGTAATTAAACCGTTTTGAATAGAATTCTTTTAACGCCAGGCCTCTTTTGAAGAATGTGTGTGTGTGTGTGTGTGTGTGTGTGTGTGTGTGTGTGTGTGTGTGTGTGTGTGTGTGTGTGTGTGTGTGTGTGTGTGTGTGTGTGTGTGTGTGTGTGTGTGTGTGCGCGCGCGCGCGTCCATCCGTCCGTCCGTCCATCCGTCCTGAAGCTTTTGATCGTGTGATTATCCTCCTACTCCTCGAGATAAAGTTCACAGCTACGTAAACAATAAAGTTATCCTGAGTTGCCAGGAAGAACTGATATGCTGCCTGGGTGAAGCAATGAAAGGGAAGGGGAGGACCAACGAGAGGCATGAACGAGAAGAAAAGGTGAATGGGAAGCCGACGAGGAACAGAATGGAAGGGGAAGAAAGAAAGTTATGAAATGGCGATCTTCGGAAAGTGATGAATACTCGAATAAGAAAGACAAACAGTCACAAGGGCAGTAGGAAGGGTGCTCAGAGTGAACAGCGACCCCGCTCCCTAACTTTGATCTTGACCCTTGACACTGACCTCTGAATGATACGAAGCAAAATTGAATAATTTTTTCTCATCCTCACACTCAGTGCATGTCCGAATTTTTATTCCAATAAGAGCAGACACTCATGAGGTAACACTGCACTCTGAATTTTAACTTTACCTATGAATATTGACTTCGACCTTCGATGGATCTTCACCAGTAGCGAAACACCTCTTCACAGACCAGCACGCTATGAATGAAATTCTTATATAAAACAGATCAGCTATTCATGGGGTGACATCGTATCCGTAACTTTGTCCTTGATCCATAACTTTTGTCCTCCTATTGGTCTGCCTTACAATCGAAACACTTCTCTCCAGACCTACGCACAGTGTATAAGCCATTATTGATCCAAATCTGTTCAGGTACTGATGGAATGTTTTGTTATTATCGCTAAGCATATAATATAGCGTCTCTGATAAAGAGAGATGCCACGAAATAGGCCTATATAAATGGACTAACATACTACAAAGAGACAAGACATGTCTAGAGCCATACGGTTGCAGCAACTAGTATTCCCAGAGTGGGTCTTTAATAAAGGAATATTGGCATGTCTCAGATTGCCTGCGTCACTGGCTTTGATATTACATTGTACCTGAGGACACTGTGCCCCTCGTCCCCCTGGCAGCAGCCCTCATAACTTCCTGGACGTGTGAGTAGTGGTGGGGTTTATGTGGACAGCTTCAGTACGATGATGAAATAATTCAGTTTACTTTTACTACCTTTAGACGGTTAACTGTAAGTTAGGAAAGGCCTCTGTAACTGGAGAGGTTAATATATACTATATCCAACCCCTCCAGTTTGAAAAACCTCTCCAAAGCTAAAATAAACTACCAGGAGATAGCAAAAAAAATGTCCTCGTAGTGATCTAGTTATGCTGCAGCCAAGGAAACTGCCGTATATTCCCCTGGTGGCAGCCCTCATGACGTCCTGGATGTTTTCCCCCCCTCATGACGTCCTGGACCTTTTTCCCCTCATAACGTCCTAGATGTTTTCCCCTCAGTACAGTTATGTAATATTATATTTAACTCTTTCTGTCATCAGACAAAACTTATGCAACATACGGCAGACCTTACGTTGTTAATGGAAGTCTATATTTAAAACCTTTAATTCGAAATTCCTTTTCAAAGAGGGATAAAAATGTATGTTGATAACGACAGAATATACAGGAGGGAGCCACCAGAGAGTGCGACGCCCATGTCTTATTATCGATCTAATGCCTAACCATTAACCCTGCCATGTAACCTTAATCTTTAGCTGAATATTTACAAAGCTGAATCAATTCCTCCTTTCCAGGCACTGCCCTTCAACCACTCTTGGTCTTAGTAGGATCACAGGTGTCTGAACTGATCTCGTCTTTGGCGCATGATGCATGTCCTTCATGGAAATTTAATATTTTCAACCAAAATTTAATATTTTTTTTATATGATGTTTTTTAATCACTGTTCTTAATTTTAGTATATTTCCATTTAAAAGTTTTCCATAATCTTACTAACACATACGGAAGCACAGAGTGACAAACCATCCAACTAATGGAAAACATAAAAACCCCTCACGCGTGAAAAAAAAAAAAAAAAAAAAAAAAAAAACTGAGGTATCAGAAAGGTAATAAAGCTCCTTTAGATAGCCATATTGATTTTACTCATCGTATTGAAGATGAGAACGAGTAAAATAATTAAAACAATCAATTATAGTGATTAAATCATACTGAAGGATGTACTCAAATCCTGTACTGGATGATTTATTTCTGCAAATATAATGAGTCATCAGATGTCAGATAACAGACAGCAATTCAAGCATATCTTGTCGGAAAAAAACTTGAAATAACCTTCACTGCACTCCCTCACACCATTGATTCTCACATGGCCCCTCCCCGCTTACACCAAACTTCCAATTCATCTCATCCATGTCCCTGTCCTCCATGCCCATTTCATAATCACGTGACGCTCTCATTGTTGGATATACTTTCACTGCAATCAATCACCCAATCCGTTGCTCACTCCGCTCATTTCTCCATCCTCTACATTTTGATGATTTTGTGGCTCAAAGCAAGCCACTCACTCGACGAACACTCTTGTTTCTGAATTAATATCAAGTTAATACGCAAATATTTTACTAAGTTATACCTTCACAAAAATACTGGTATCAGGGAATGCCCCCTTCAGTATTCCTCACGGGATTGTTATTTTTGTTCGTGTTTTTTTTTCCTTTTACATTCTAGTATCTATCTCGTCCTTCCTCATGCCCCGTTTTACTCTTACCCTTTCTTTTCATTGCTTCTTCTAAAACCGTTTGATCGGATATGCCATTCTATAAATCAGATTTAAGTTTTATTGGAAAAGACCCTTGGAGCTCCAGAGGTTAGTTATGGCCTTCATTAAATATTTCACGAATAGAGGTACACACACTCAAAATTGTATCGTTACACCTTTTGCGCGTTACAAACTAACACCACAAATGAAAAGTTTGATAACAGCCTTCCTCCAACCCTACCGATACAGCTAGATTGTTCGTATGAAGTACATTGGACCCCCCTGTAACGATACTTTTTTGAGTGTGTGTACTTCCATGGTTGAAAACAACCATCTAACAACAACAACAACAACAAAAATAGATGTCCACTGACAAAAGGGCAAAAGGTATTACAGTACTTCATTCCGACACTTCTCCCTTCCAGTTTGGATCATACACTTCTTAGTAGTTGCGTTGGAGTCAGTCTTTTCTTGGCTGACCACGCCGTTGGTCTATGATCCCTGCCTTCTTTTCAGGCCCCTTTCAGTGCCCCTACCCCTCCTCCTCCCCTGTCGTCAAGTCTCTCGTCCCTGGTTAAAACTTCTGTTCTCAGAAATATCTTGCTCCTAATTAATCGGATCTAAGAAGTCTCAGTGCCTCGAAGTTCCTTAACCCTCCTGCCTTGGTAGTGTCTAAGAGGTGCGTCAAATCTTTTGACATGAGCCAGGTCATAACCATAGGGAAACAGAAGTCATCTTAAAGTATTTATTCTTTCAGAGTGAGGACATAAAACTACAAATTACACTTCCTACTTCCTATTTCGTTCAGATTACGAAAGATCTCCAGTAGTGAAGAGGTTACTTAGAGCATACTTAGCCCCTTCAGTTAGAAAAGTCTAACCTTGGCTGCTGAAAGTCGCCTACCAGAAGAAAAAAAAATACAAAGGAGAATACTTCAACTGAATTAAGAAATTAAGGGTTAATGACTAAGGAATAGATGAGAATAATATATATATATATATATATATATATATATATATATATATATATATGTGTGTGTGTGTGTGTGTATATATATATATATATATATGTGTGTGTGTGTGTGTGTGTGTGTAGGGTAAATATGGACTGGAGCAGATGGGAAACATGGAAGGTATGTGCAAGATATTCAGAGAAATCCGTGCAGCATGTGAGGTGTTGTGTGGGGTGAAGAGAAGACGAACGGGGGTGCAGGGAATAGCATGATGGAATGAAGAGGTGAGACAGGCTGTGGCACAAATGAAGAAAGCATACAATGAATGGATGAGAAATAGGGGTGTGGAAGAAGTTGAAAGACGGAAGAGAGAGTTATATGTAGAGAGGAAGAGAGAGGTGAAAAGATTATTAAGAGAGAGTGAGAAGAGAGTGGATGAGGAATTTGGAAGGAACTTGAGTGTAAAGTGGAGGGAATGTAAGAATATGTTTTGGAAAGAGGTAAAGAGAGTCATACAGGGTTTCAAAGAAGTTAGTCGGGGAGTGAAAGATAAAAATGGCAGATTACTAGTGAGAAGGGAGAAAAAAGTGAGCAGATGGAAAGAACATTTTAAGGAATTGTTGAACATAGAGAATGAAAGTAATGCGAGTGTTAGTGGCTGGGGAGTGGCTGTGAGATGGACGGATGTGAGAAAAGAGGAAGAAATCAGTAGGATGGAAGTTGTGGAAGCAATGAAGAAAGTCAAAATGGGGAAAGCCCCAGGAAATGATGGAGTGTGTGGTGAAATGCTGAAGCATGGGGGAGAGATAGTAGTAGAATGGATGTGGAAGATGTGCAAATTGGCCTTCGAGGAAGGTAGAATCCCTGAGGATTGGAAGTCAAGTGTAATTTTTCCCTTGTACAGAGGAAAACGGGAAAAAGAAGTGTGTGGTAATCATAGGGGCATTTGTCTTCTTAGTGTAATAGGAAAAGTATATGGTAGGATACGTATTGATAGAGTTAGGGAAATTCCGGAGGAATTAGTTGGAGAAGAACAGGGAGGTTATAGGAAGGGAAGAGGTTGTGTAGATCAGATATTCATTCTTAGATTGTTCGTAGAAAAATTTATAGAAAAGGGCAAGAAATTGTATGCGGTCTTTTTGGATCTGGAGAAAGTATATGACAGGGTGGATAGACAAGGATTGTGGAAAGTATTAAGAAAATATGAAGATGACGGGAAGTTGTTCAATACCGTGAAGATTATGTATCAGGGTGCTAAGGCTGCAGTGCGTGTGGATAGTCAACTGAGTGAATTTTTCTATCTGAAGGTTGGCTTGAAACAGGGATGTGTCCTGTCTCCATGGCTGTTCAATCTGTATATTGATGGGGTTAAAACAGAAATAAAGGTAGGGCAGTGGATGTTGGAGCGGTCCTAATGAGAGAGGGCAGTGTTTGGAAACTCCCTGTACTGTTGTTTGTAGATGATACTGTGTTGTTAAGTGAAGACGAAAGGGAGCTGCAAGGCTTGGTGGACGAGTTTGGGAGAATGTGTAAGAAACTGAATCTAAAGGTGAATATAGGGAAGAGTAAAGTTATGGTCTTCGAGAGAGTTGAAGTCAGTGAATGTACAGTGAGATTGGATGAGGAGGAAATGGAAAATGTGAGTGCATTTAAGTACTTCGGTAGTGTAATAAGTAAGGAAGTTTAGAGGGTGAAGTGCCTGAAAGGATACAACAAGGAAGAAAGGTTGCAGCTTCCCTGAAAGCAGCCATAAGAAACAGGGAAGGGAGCAGGGAAGTGAAAAAGTTACTATACGACAGTATTGCGATACCACCTCAAACGTATGGAAGTGAAGCATGGACCTTGTTGGAGGGACAGAAGCTGAGAGTGAGACCAGGGTAAATGAGTTATTTGAGAGGAGCCTTTGGAGTCAAATGGAGAGACAGACTGAGAAATGAGGAAGTGAAGGAGCATTGTGGTGTGGATGCGGATGTGATAGGAAGCGTCAGGAGAAACACACTGTGGTTTGGCCATGTGAAAAGGATGGGGAGTGAGAGACTGATAAGGAGAGTGTATGTGAGTGAGGTGGAGGTGGGGGATAGGGAGGGGGAGGCCAAGGATGAGATGGAGGGATGGAGTGGAGAGGTATATGAGAGAGGGGGGTGTGAGCTCGGAGCAGGACAATGAAATGGCTGGGGACAGGGCGACATGGAAGCGATTTGTTTGTGTATATATATATATATATAAGCCGCGTTGTTTATTTCTTTGAAAGTTTTTGTTTGTCCTTCTATCATGCTCAAACCATGAACCAGTAACCCCCAGATCCATATATATTCTGAATGAGGGTGACCCAAGGATCGTTTTAGGGGGGTCAAAATTCAGATCTGGGTCATTCAGGGTCACCGATTTAATGTTCGCGTTTTCGGCCCGGACAACTCGGGGTATCGCTGCAGCCCAATTTTTGGCATGGAGACTCACATTGCCTCCATTTCAGACACTGGCTATGTGAGGTTGAATTTCGAGGTCATTTGAAGTCACTAGTCGGAGGTGGTTTGAGGTTACTTGTAATGCACGCTCTAACGACTGAACCCAACAGCCCAGTTTTTGGCATGAAGACTCACGTGACCTCCAGTTGGGACAATGGCTATGTGAAGTTGACCTCTGAGATCATTTGAGGTCACCGGTCGGAGGTCGTTAGTAAAAACTGTGCACATATATTGTGCGTTAGTCTGCGATAGCTGAAGTAGGAAGTTCTTGGACCTCTTATAATCCCTCTTTTTTTCATGGTCTTTTTCGAGTAGAAAAAAAGATTGAACTACAACAATTAGGATTAGTGTTCGCATTTTTGCCCGGTAGTGCCGGGTACCACTGTTAGTACGCATACACACACACACACACACACACACACACACACACACACACACACACATATATATATATATATATATATATATATATTTACATGTATATATATATATATATATATATATATATATATATATATATATATATATATATATATATATATATATATTGTTACATAGCCTATGATTTCATCATCCTTTGTGTAATTTTAACGCACAGTATGCTGCATGTTTGATCACGAGCGTGTTCTGCCTAAGTCCCCCCCTTCTACCGTTATAGTAGAGTAAGTCGTCCTTTCTGTTGTTCAGAGCGGGATTTTCAGCTCTTTGTCCCCATGGCTTCATTTGCGCGTCCTTCTTACAAGTTGTATCAAGCTCTGCTGGCCCCTATATAATGAGTTCAGTCTCTGCATCATTGCCACTTAGATCTACTCCTCATTTTGCTCGTATCTCTGTCCTCCCCTGTACAGTTATTATTATTGTGAGTTTCTCAGGAAGTCGCCAGCCATCTAGCAGCTGTGTAATTTGAGTATGAGTGTTGTTGCATTTTGTTCTTGTACTGTGTAGCATAAGTTTAATTTGTAGGCCTAGTGAAGTTTTTGTAATTTATGTAAAGGTTCTTTACGTCAATCATCATTAATAATAGTTTGTATCTGTATTAATTTATCTTGCATTAACTGAGCATTACCCAGTGTATTTTCATTTTATCAGGGCTGACTTAGGTAAATTTAGGTAAATTTACTCTTGCTAATTTCATGTTAATAGAGGCTATTGCAGTTAACCATATATTTAACCTGTTTTTTTGCCATTACATTATCCTTATGAGTCCTGAATGTTTTGTTGTTAGTTTGAGCATTAAACTTTAACTTGTAATTTTACCTAACTCTTTTGTTTTGAACCTGGAACTTTACGGGACAGTAGTGATTTTTAGTATTCTCACTTAAAGTGTACATTATCTTTCTCTGTTCCGTAACATAAATTTGGCGACCTCTCATCAGGATATTCAGGATATTATCATAAGGATATTGCTTGATATTTTGTGACTGTGATTTATTCATGATGTCTACTATTACTACGCTTGATGAAGCCAAAGATTTTTTGTCAAATGTGCAAACAGTGTGTGATGTAGAAAACAGAACAAAGAATGAACTTAAGCTTGTTGCTCAACAATTGGGAATTGTTGTTCGCTCTCATCATTCTAAAGATCAAATTGTTGACATGATTAATGAAAGCTTGTTTAATGTAGCTCCTCCAAATGAGCAAACGCAGATTGAATTAGCTAAGTTACAGCTAGCCCTGCAGGAGGCCCGTGCTAAGGAGGCTGAGGCACAAGTTGAACTTGCTAGGATTCAGGCAGACCATGAGTATCGCATGAAACAAGGTGGAACTGGATCATCTAGCTCTGATGATTTTGATGTGGCTAAAAATGTTAAACTTGTCCCTCCTTTTAATGAATCTGATTTAACAAAGTATTTTCAGTTGTTTGAGAGGGTAGCTACAGGTTTTAATTGGCCCAAAAAGTATTGGCCAGTGCTCCTTCAAACTGTTCTCACCGGTAAAGCTCAAGTAACTTATGCATCTTTGCCTCAGGATCAATCTGATAATTATGATGTAGTTAAGAGCTTGATTCTTAAGGCCTATGAGCTTGTTCCTGAAGCCTATAGAGTAAAATTTAGGACAACTTACAAGCAAGATAAGCAATCCCATGTTGAGTATGCAAAAATCAAAGAAGATCTGTTAGAGCAGTGGTTAAATTCTAAGAATGTGGATTCTGATTTTGGTAAATTTAAGCAGATGATTTTGCTGGAGGACTTCAAGAGGTGTATTTATAAAGATATAAGCCTATATCTTGATGAGAGAAGAATAGATAATTTGTCTGATGCTGCAGTTTTAGCTGATGAATATGTTCTCACTCACAAGAGATATTCTAGAAAAAGGGAAAGCTGAGAGTAAGTACGTTGCCTCTACTCAGAGTACAGGTAACAGGAAAGAGAATAAAGATGATGTTTCTCAGGAAGTAAATACCAGCTTCACCTCTAGATTTCAGAAAAGTAAATGTACTTATTGTAGTAAGCTTGGTCATACTACGGAGAAATGTTTCAGGAGACAGCGTGATGTGAACAAAAAGGAGTCTTTAAATATTCAGTCAATTGGTCTAGTGTCCACTCTTGAGAGTTCCCAGAATTCTTTAACTGAGTTAACTGAACCTGCTTTGAGGGGTAACTTAAATTCTCATGATGGAGCTCCTCTTTTGAGCAGTAACGTGGGTGACACTCTCAAGAGTTCATGTGCTAATTTCCTGTCTGATGGTTTTGTCAGTCCTCTGGACAGTAATGACAGGAAATCAGTTCAAATATATCGTGATACAGGTGCTTGCCACCTTATGCTGACCAGTGTTCTAGGCTCTAATGTTAATTCCTCTGATGAAACTGTAATCTTACAAGGTGTAGGGAATAATTACTTCTCTGTCCCTCTGTGCAGAGTGAATTTAGAGTCTGGTTTTGTTAATGGTTCCGTTATGGTTGGGTTGGTTGAGACACTCCCAATGTCAGGTGTAACTTTCTTACTTGGAAATGATATTGGTGGAAGTCAAGTGTGTCCAGCTCCTCAGTTGTCTAGTGAGCCAGTGGCTGCGACCCAGGATTGTGATGTCCCTGATGTGTTCCCTGCATGTGCTGTCACTAGGGCTAAGTCTAAAGTTACTGGTGATTTAGAGGATAATGATGATGATGATGTTATCCTAGCTGACACTTTTCTTGCTAATTTGGACCACTCACCAGATGAGGCAGTACCCCGTAGTGTTGATAATTTGTCTCGTCAAGAGTTGGTTGAGTTGCAGGTTGCTGACCCTGAGTTGAAAGGTCTAGCTAACTCTGCTTACAGTGAAGAAGAGTCAGCCGGTGCTTCTACTTGTTATTATGTAAAGTCAGGAGTACTTATGAGGAAGTGGAGACCCCCAACAGCATCAGCCGACTGTGAATGGGAGGTTGTACATCAAGTTGTCATCTCTCGTGTTTGTAGGCAGGATATCATTAGAATGGCTCATGATTCCAGTTTGGCAGGACACCTTGGAGTGAGGAAGACTGTGGCACGCATTTTGAAACACTTCTACTGGCCAGGTATCTTCAGGGATGTTTCCTGGTATTGTAAGTCTTGTCACACCTGTCAAGTTGTGGGGAAGTGTAATCAGACCGAAAAGGTTGCACCTCTAGTTCCCATTCCTCCTTTTGAGGCGCCTTTCACCCGTGTGTTGGTGGATATTGTGGGCCCTCTTCCTAAGACTTCTTCAGGATTTTCTTATGTGTTGACCCTGATTGATATGGCTACTCGTTATCCTGAAGCCATTCCACTTAGAAATATCTCAGCAAAGAACGTGGTTAAGGAAATGCTAGGGTTCTTCACAAAGTTTGGTCTGCCCAAGGAGGTACAGTCAGACCGGGGAAGTAATTTCATGTCAAACGTTTTCAAGCAGTCTCTGAAAGAGTTGAGCATCACCCAGATCACGTCTTCAGCTTACCATCCCCAGACCCAAGGAGCGTTGGAGAGATATCATCAAACACTCAAATCGATGCTCAAGAAATACTGTTTGGAACATCAGAAAGACTGGGATAAAGGTCTTCCATTCGTTGTGTTTGCTGCAAGAGAATCTCCAAATGAATCACTGGGCTTCTCACCTTTTGAACTACTGTTTGGCCATGAAGTAAGAAGACCCCTAAAGTTACTCAAGGAATGCTGGCTGTCGGAGGAAGATGACGTCAACCTGCTGGAGTATGTGATGAAGTTCAAAGAACGGCTGTCCACTGCTTTACAGCTGGCGAGAGAGAATTTAGGAGCTGCTCAGGAGAAGATGAAGACTTGGTATGATAAGAAGTCCAGGTTACGCCACTTTCAGCCA
The DNA here is from genome assembly GCF_032717465.1 of Coenobita brevimanus. Lineage (NCBI taxonomy): Eukaryota > Metazoa > Arthropoda > Malacostraca > Decapoda > Coenobitidae > Coenobita > Coenobita brevimanus. The sequence continues at coordinate 18,027,580 of NC_137004.1, read as the reverse complement.
GGAGATCAGGTTTTGATTCTGCTACCAGTGCATGGGCAACCTCTTCAAGCCAAGTTTAGTGGTCCTTATTTCGTGGAGAAGAAACTCAGTGATGTCAACTATGTCATCGCCACACCAGATCGTAGAAAGAGCAAGCAACTATGTCACATCAACATGCTAAAGTTATATCACAGGCGGGACGAAAATAATCCAGTCTGCACTGTAGCTGTTCCACCCGAGTCTGCAAGTGAAGCTCTCCCATGCAGTATGAACCTGAGTGATAGTTTGGGGAAGAATCCTGATATCATGAATGATCTCCAGACTAAGCTTTCTCATCTACCTCCCGAGGAAAGGCAGGAGTTTTCGGCATTACTGCAGGAGTACCCGCAAGTGTTCCGTGCCACTCCAGGAAGAACCACTGTGTTGATGCATGATGTCGATGTTGGAGACGCAAAGCCAATTAAATTGCCTCCTTACCGTGTGAACCCAGTGAAAGTTCCTCTCATCCAGAAGGAGCTTGGCTACCTGTTGGACCACAAGATGATTGAGCCCTGTCAGAGCGAGTGGAGTTCTCCTGTCACTCTAGTCCCTAAGCCAGGTGGGTCACAGCGGCTTTGCATCGACTACAGACGTGTTAATCAGATCACCAAAACAGACACTTACCCTCTCCCTCGCGTGGAAGATTGCATAGACAAGATCGGAAAGGCTAGGTACATAAGTAAGTTTGATTTGTTAAAGGGATACTGGCAATTACCTATGACTGAACGTGCTAGGGAGATCTCATGTTTTGTAACACTAGGAAAGACTTTTGCATGTTCTGTAATGCCATATGGCATGAAGAATGCACCAGCCACATTTCAGAAGCTCATGAATGTTGTAACAGAGGGTTTGGCAGGGTGTGTTGTTTATATTGATGATGTATTAATCTTCAGTGACAACTGGAAAGATCACCTATGCCATGTCAGTAAATTTCTTGAGCGTTTAGTTCAGGCTAATCTTGTAGCTAATTTATCAAAGTGTGAGTTTGGTCAAGCTAAAGTTCAGTACCTTGGGTATGTAATTGGTGATGGACATGTTGCACCACCAGGAGCTAAGGTTCAGGTTATAAGTGATCTTCCCAGACCTAAAGTAGGAAAGAGCTACAAAGATTTTTGGGAATGGTAGGTTATTACAGGAGATTTGTTCTTAACTTTTCTATTCTTGTATCACCACTTACAGACCTACTGAAAAAGGGAGTTAAATTTGTATGGACCGATAACTGTGAATCCTCTTTCAACAAACTTAAAGCTATCCTATTAAGTCAGCCAGTGCTCGCTACTCCAAATTTTGCTAAGCCTTTTAAGATGGCTGTTGATGCAAGTGATATAGGAGCTGGGGCTGTTTTGCTGCAGGAGGATGATCAGGGTATTGAACACTCTGTATCTTATTATAGTAAGAAGTTCACTCCACCTCAAAAGAACTACTCCACTATTGAGAAAGAGCTTTTGGCCTTGATTTTGGGTTTACAGCATTTTTCATTTTATTTGTGTTCTGGTTTTGACCCCATAGTCATTTATACCGATCATAACCCACTGAAATTCCTTAGTAAGTTTAACGATAAAAATCAGAGATTGACAAGATGGAGTCTACTTCTTCAGGAGTATTCATTAGACATACAACATGTCAAGGGGAAAGAAAATGTTATTGCAGATTGCTTATCTAGACTTTAGACAGATTGTTTTAGAGTAATAAGAAATTTCCTTTGTAAATTTCTTTTTCTTTGTGGGGAGGTGTTACATAGCCTATGATTTCATCATCCTTTGTGTAATTTTAACGCACAGTATGCTGCATGTTTGATCACGAGCGTGTTCTGCCTCAGTCCCCCCCTTCTACCGTTATAGTAGAGTAAGTCGTCCTTTCTGTTGTTCAGAGCGGGATTTTCAGCTCTTTGTCCCCTATGGCTTCATTTGCGCGTCCTTCTTACAAGTTGTATCAAGCTCTGCTGGCCCCTATATAATGAGCTCAGTCTCTGCATCATTGCCACTTAGATCTACTCCACATTTTGCTCGCATCTCTGTCCTCCCCTGTACAGTTATTATTATTGTGAGTTTCTCAGGAAGTCGCCAACCATCTAGCAGCTGTGTAATTTGAGTATGAGTGTTGTTGCATTTTGTTCTTGTACTGTGTAGCATATGTTTAATTTGTAGGCCTAGTGAAGTTTTAGTAATTTATGTAAAGGTTCTTTACGTCAGTCATCATTAATGATAGATTGTATCTGTATTAATTTATCTTGCATTAACTGAGCATTACCCAGTGTATTTTCATTTTATCAGGGCTGACTTAGGTAAATTTAGGTAAATTTACTCTTGCTAATTTCATGTTAATAGAGGCTATTGCAGTTAACCATATATTTAACTTGTTTTTTTGCCATTACATTATCCTTATGTGTCCTGAATGTTTTGTTGTTAGTTTGAGCATTAAACTTTAACTTGTAATTTTACCTAACTCTTTTGTTTTGAACCTGGAACTTTACGGGACAGTAGTGATTTTTAGTATTCTCACTTAAAGTGTACATTATCTTTCTCTGTTCCGTAACTATATATATATATATATATATATATATATATATGTGTGTGTGTGTGTGTGTGTGTGTGTGTGTGTGTGTGTGTGTGTCTTTATGCAGGAAAGAAAGAACCAATGGCCAGGAACCCACAAGATTGTGCCCTCCGAGAAATAACAAAAACAGGATAACAGAGCCAAATTCTAGATTCGTTCATTTCGAGATGCCTGGACACACTGAGTCTGAAAGACTGGAGATCCTAGGCAGTAGGAGATTCAGAAGAGGACAGTTCCAGTGTTGACCTGTTGCATACACGAAGGACTGGGAGTAACGGTAAACTCATGCATTACACAGTTGAACTGAATAGGGATGAGAGTTTCTTGCTATACCGGTGCTACTCGCCCACCTTAGTGGTGGGGGGATGCATGCAGAAGGTTCAGAGGAGCATTTACCAGTGAAGCAGGTATAGAAAAGAGATAAAGGTGCAACAATGCCGCGAAGTGACAGAGGTTGAAGGGAGCCAGTAAGAGAAGGAGTGTTAAAGAGACGAGAAACCTTTGACTCCACCTTGTTGGGAAGAGCTGTGGTAGGGAGCCTGCCCACATATGAGTCGTACCCTACACAGGGACGAATAAAGCCCATGTATAAGTCAAGAACTATGCAGGGGTAAAAAAGGCACGGAGTCGACTGAGCACACCCTATTTCCTGGACGCAGATTTTACAAGAGAGGTAATATGATCTTTAAAAGATAAATCCAGAGAGAATGAAACCCCAAGTATGTTTAACGATAAAGTAGGATTCAGATGGGTATTGTTAATAGTGAGGGGATACCTCTGCGGAAGATTTTGTTGGGTTGAAAGATGGAAGAACTGGGTTTTTGATGCATTAAAAACAACAAGATTACTTTTTCCCCCAATCAGAGATATGACCCAGTCTGACATTTGGTGTGCCACAGCCTCATCCCTTTGTTTGTTGAAGAAACTACTGAGATGGGCTCTGCAGGAAGCGAATGGAAAGGTGAAAGGTGGAGTCATCAGCATATGAGTGCATAGGGTTAGATATACAGCTTAGGTCACTGATGAATAAAAGGAAGAGAGTTGGTGATAGGACAGAGCCCTGAGGAACACTACTATTTATAGCTCTAGGAGAAGAACGGTGGCCGTCTACAAAAGCAGCTACAAATTGACCAGAAAGGACACTAGAGATGAAAGAGCCGATAACAGGACAGAAACCGTAAGAGGGCACCTTGGAAATTACAGATATATCCCAGACTAGATCAAATGCCTTTGAGATGTCAAGTCCAATGACAAAGCTTTCGCCAAAGTCCCGAAAGGAGGATGACCAAGAGTCTTAAAGGTAATTGAGAAGATCGCCAATGGAGCGTCCCAGGCGGAACCCGTGCTGACTATCTGAGAGAAGGCTGTGATAGGAAAGTGCTTTTTTCTTTAGAATAGACTCAAAAACTTTTGAAACACAGGATGTCAAATCAATTGGGCGATAGTTATATGGTTGGGAATGGTCACCCTTCCTTAGTAGCCTACAAGATGGATGAGAGCAAACTTCCAGCAAGAAAGAAAAATAGAGGTTGACAGGCAAAGGAGAAAGAGTATACCTAGGCAGTATGTAAATCACTGAAGCACAGTTCTTGAGGACAACAGGAGGGACCCCATCAGGCCCTTATACTTCGTTAGTGTTAAGGCCAGTGTTGACAGAAAATATATCAGTAGAAGAAATTTTAATGTCAACCATGGGAAAGTCAGAGGGGGGAAGTGACGGAGAAACAGCACCGAAATCATCTAATGTGGAATCGGAGGAGAAAGTGTGAATGAAGAGTTCTGCTTTATCAGTAAAAGAAATAGCTACAGAACCATCAGAGTGGAAAAGAGGAGGGAAGGGTGATGGGGTAAAGTTGTTAGAAAAGTTTCTTATCAAGGTGCCAGAAGGAGTAGGAAGAATTTGGGTTGAAGACTTCAAAGTATTTAGAACGAATGATATTATTTTTAGCAGAGCGGAGAACAGGCTTAGCACAAATTCTGG